>NC_132883.1:1675064-1815064 GCF_030463535.1 Salminus brasiliensis
TTGCATATTGCAGCCATTAGGTGGATCAGTATTGTAGACGTCAGTAGTGTGGTCAACGTTAATAAACATTGCCATGCAGCTTTTCACTGACATGTAGAACCCTCAGAGTTTAGAGAACCCATATCCACCATACACCAGGTTTGGTGAGGATGCTTCTCTGGCTTTATTATTTTAACATGACCATATACAGACGTACTTTACGCCTCAGAATAAATTGCGCTAACTTTAGCCTTTAAGGCTAATATCTCGTCGTCGGGTCGTTTTGGAGCATTTCTATTGGTCCATTCATCATAAAATGCTGATATGATATATGGGACAACTGCCAGATCCACATTATGCAGAAAAGCTGAAAAACGGCAAAAATGGGATTGCATTTTTTTTTGTGACAGCGACAATATGCAAATGACCTCTGTTCTGATTGGCTGCCCTGTGCTTTATTGAAGTTTGACACACTCCTTCTAACTTTAGATCACTTCAGCAGGAATGAAGAGGTCTGAATTCTGAACGCCTTGAATTTAGTGCATTGTTTTTTTTGCTAGGGGTGCGCCGATCCATCTTTTTCTGTTCCGATACAGATACCGATACATGAGCTTTGCGTATCGGCCGATACCCGATACCGATCCGATACCATTGTTGAATTAATAAACCATATACCCGACCATCTGGGAGGGACTTGAGGCATCAGGATTGACGTAATTATTACTTATAAAAAATGAACACAGATTCAAATGAACCCAATTTCTGATTATTGGTCACTAATATTAATAACTGTGCTGGACCTCGGCTCAGTGCCGTCTGGACTTGAAGTCTGTGAGACTAAAGAGGAGCGAGCAGCCCCTCCCTTCTCGGTTCTCTTTAGAGCTGGACTATTTGCTGATAGCTGATGACGGGTCGAGGGCAGATGGGGGGGGGGGGGGGGGGTCTTGCTGTTTGTTATGATCTGTGTATGACGTCTGTAGGTTACTCCCGAAGCCTAGAATACCGGCGGTGCGAGAATCTGGTTCCGTGAATGGATCGGTCCTTTGGATCAGACTAATTATCAGATATCCGTTTATTTACATTCATGGCATTTAGCTGAGGCTCTTATCCAGAGCGACTACAGGGTAACTCGTATTACAGAGGTATGAGGTATAGTAGTAATGTAGTGTTAGGAGTCTTACCCAAGGACTCTTATTGGTGGAACCCAGACCAGGAATCGAACCCCAGTCTCCAGCATGGTGTGGCAGCTCAGTGGCAGGCAGTGGTGTCATCTGTTGCGCCACACCAACCACTATATCCGATCCTGCTAATTAGTTAGCATTGAGACCGATATCCGATCCTAGTATCGGATTGGGGCATCCCTAGTCTTTGCAGCTCTGGACTGTTCGAATGGGGAGAATGGGGAACACTACGTGTAGTGACGTTGGAACTGGTGTTGATGTGATGAACTGTGGCCCTTTTGTCTGATGGCATTTGATGAGGCCGGCTCCTGGACGTAGTGAGCTGTCTTCCTTGACCTCCTTTGTCTTCAGAGCTGCTGTCTCACCATCATGAGATCTCGGATCAGACCACAGAAGCACCTTTATCTCACAGTAGAGGGCTGCTCTTGCTGAGGGCCTCTGCTACGTTTTCTGAGTGTGCATTGTATGGCCAAAAGTATTTAGACTTCTGTTCTTGGAGAGTTTTATTTTTCTGAGATCAGTGACGATAGCAGGGAGGTTGTCCTCATGTGCTGCAGCCACAACCTGGACCCATCTGAGAAGGCTTTCACATTGAGGAGGACTGGGCTGGTCCTAATTACCAGGTCGTTTGTTCTGAGACCTCTCCCTGACTGTGATAGGAAGTAATCACTGGGTTGTTTTAAGACCCCCCCCCCCCCCCCCCGCCCAACTGTAACTTGTCCTAATCACCACCTTGTTTGTTCTACGATCTCCTCCTGACTGTGAACCCTATTCAGTAATGTATAGAACCATTTTCAGTATTGTTTAGAACCCTTTTCAGTACTACATAGAACCCTTTTCAGTACTGTTTAGAACCCTTTTCAGTATTGTTTAGAACCTTTTTCAGTATTGTTTAGAACCCTTTTCAGTACTGTTTAGAACCCTTTTCAGTACTACATAGAACCCTTTTCAGTACTGTATAGAACCCTTTTCAGTACTGTTTAGAACCCTTTTCAGTATTGTTTAGAACCCTTTTCAGTACTACATAGAACCCTTTTCAGTACTGTTTAGAACCCTTTTCAGTATTGTTTAGAACCTTTTTCAGTATTGTTTAGAACCCTTTTAGTACTGTTTAGAACCCTTTTCAGTACTACATAGAACCCTTTTCAGTACAGTATAGAACCCTTTTCAGTACTGTTTAGAACCCTTTTCAGTACTGTATAGAACCCTTTTCAGTACTGTTTAGAACCCTTTTCAGTACTGTATAGAACCCTTTTCAGTACTGTTTAGAACCCTTTTCAGTACTGTATAGAACCCTTTTCAGTACTACATAGAACCCTTTTCAGTACTGTGTGTTTTTTTATCTGCCGCTTGTTGCTGGAGTGACTCAGGGCTGTTTTCCGGCTCTTCTTCAGAGTATCAGCTGATCATGGTTTGCTCTTGTTTGCGACAGACGATCATTAAGAGACTGAGAGGTGACAGTGAGTCAGTTCCACTCCCACTCTGAACTCAACCCAACTGCACGTCATACATGTGTGACTCATCATTCAGGTAGAAGGTAATGGGTGATTCCCATCCTGTGGAAGCAGAGCTTCAGCAATCAGCATCAATTGATGATGACAATAAAGAATATTGGCAACGAATCACATTATCAGTCGGCTTGGAGTTTGTGCGTCCCATCACATGACTGAAACAGGGGAAAGGGGACTGCATTTGAACCCAGTGGGGCGACTGTCTAAGTTCTGGCTCTTTAAAGACCCTGTGTGTTCTTTTTTTAACTATTAGCCACAGTTTTTGTGATGAATTTACTACGACCTGACAGTGAAAAAAGAAAAAAATCAGTCTGATTTAAGTTGGGCGGGACCAAATTTGTCATATCTGATGTCTGATTGGCCCAAAAAAAAAAAAAACAACCAATCAGACAGAGTTAGCACTATGAACTCCTGAGTGCTTTCCTGCGCATTCAGCCTCTTTGACTATTGGATTTGTTTCTCAAATCAGATCTAATTCCATTTGCAAGTGATCAGATCGGATTCGCATGTCCGGACATCACAAACCTATCTTTACGGGTCGCTGTGGTAACAACCTAGGCGCTAACAACTGCTTTCATATGCGGAAGCAGGACAGATGGAGGTTGCTCTGGGTTGGACCTGGTCGTTGTCTGATGCATCTGTTGCGATGGTGATGCGAAAAAAACGTCCGGAGCGTCCAGTTCTGTGCAAATCCGGTTAGAATCCGATTCGAAAAATTCCAGGTGGAAATCAGACTCAAAATCAGAATCAGCCTGGATCCAATCTAGATCAACTGAAAATCCGATTTGGGCTGTTTGGTGTCTGAGCAACTGTGCTCAAAATGAACTAGTTAGCAGTTTAGAGAGACCCTCTTATCTTTTCCATCGCTATGGAGACGCTGCTGTCAATCGTCCTGTGATCTGACAGGCCTTGCAGTTCTAAGCGAGCTGCAGCTCACAGTGTTTAGATTATTAATCATATAGATGATTAAAGTGCATTATTTATTTATTTATTTATTTATTTATTTATTTGACTTCTATTATTTATATTGTGTATATAGTGCTAATTTATCTATGTTGAGTGTCTTGCTATCACTTTTCTGCTCTAAAACACTGAATTTCCCCACTGTGGGACTAATAAAGAATTATCTTATTTTATCTTATCTTAATATATAAATATATTATAAATATAACGTTGGTAAATGCTTTTTATTAATTCTATTTTTGCATAAATTCATTATTTTTTAAATATTTAAACCCAATAGGCAGGGGCTTTAAGGCAAGTGTCTGGCGCTTGAGAAGACTTGCATGTGTGTGGATTTTGACTCTGACTACAGCTTCAGTCTGTCCTGTCCGAATGTAGAAACCCCAGTGGGAGCGTGCTGACCTGAAGTGGCCTTCAGCAGTAACTCCATGGCTCGGTTTATAGTTCCAGGACACTCCCCCTATTGACTTCCATTGAAAGTCAGCAGCCTTTTCCTCCTCCTGTAAAATGCTCTATGGAGATCTGAGGTTTTTGTCAGTGCCGCTATGTTCTGAAGACCCCGCGAGATGTTTTTACCAGTGCTGGGTCGGTATCGTGCAGCCCTGCCTCACTCCACACACTACAGACATCTGGACCCCCCTCTTTGTTCCCCACTCAATAGAAACCACCTTTTAATTATTAACCCTGCCTCTCACACCCCGCCTGCCCAGCGCTGCCTTCAGGGCAGAGACGTGGTCCGCTGAAGAGGAAGAGCGGGAGTGTGGACAGACGTGCAGGTCAGACGCAGCTTTGTTTACTCTGACCTTTGACCTGTGCTGGTGAAACAGAGTCATAATGATAAGGATGTCAATCAGCTCTGAGAGGAAGATAAACAGCCTGTGGCTGCTCACACCCACACACACACACACACACACACACACACACACAGGGGAAACTGGCTTAACCCACCCCTGAATGGTTCTCGGTTGGACGATTGATTTTAGGGAACCTCTACAGGTTGTGTGGAACCTTTACATGTAGAATTTTTCCCCAGGTGTCCCCGGACTGAGACTGGCTCTCATCAGCACCTTGTTTGTTCTGGATTCTTGCATTTCAAACAATCAGGGCCTTATTTTTAACCAGCATCTGTGAAAAAAAAAGAAAAAATCAAGATTCATTTGGATCTGATTCATTCTTTTTAAGCTGAATAATTATTTTCTACTTGATTGATACCTTTTTTAAATCTGATTCATTATTTTCCACTTGATTGATTCATTCTTTTTGATCCAATTCATTCATTTCAAACGATTGATTCCTTTTTTTATCTGATTGACTATTTTCCACATGATTGATTCATTCTTTGTGATCTGATTCATTATTTTCCACTTAATCGATTCATTCTTTTGCTCTGATTCATTATTTTCCACTTAATTGATTCATTCTTTTGATCTAATTCATTCATTTCCATTTGATTGATTTATTCTTTTTGATCTGATTCTTTTCAACTGGACCAATGTTTTTATTAGATATGTACTCTTTGGTCGGAGTAGATTTGTTTTGTTCAAGTGGGTTGAATTAATTTACCTCGATCAGATTTAATATTTCCAACTGAATCTGATCAGTTCTTTTAGATCAGATTTAGACTTTTTCAACTGGATTGATTAATTAGTTTTGATCAGATCAGGTTCATTCTTTTTGATCATCTGACGCATTCCTGTGATATCCAGCCCAGCATTTTCTGCTGATCTCTGCCCGGTACTAATACCCATCCATACTGATGAGCTGTGATCAAGACAGTTTAGCGTTCAGGCGAACACAGCAGCAGTGAATTAGGTTTACAGAGGAGATTAGACAGTGTCTAATCTTACCCTTCAGTTTGACTCAGTGTTCACTTACTGCTGTGTGTGTCGTTTCTCATTCTCTCTACAGCCTCATAGCTTTTCACTTTAATATTTTAAGCCGTTGTTTCAGTACTGTGTATGTGTGTGTATAAATATATATATATTTCATTATTTTATATAATAATATAATAATAGTATTTTATAATGAATTTAGTGAACTTGTGATAGCCTCCTCATTAACGCTGAGTAATTCCTGCATAAATCGCTGTATCAGTGATTTTTGGCTCCGGTCGTCGGTTGGCTCTATTCAGAGCAGAGATGCGTTGCCAGAAACAGCCAAACCACCGCAACTAATAACTATTTCTGCTAATTAATCATTAGTAGGGCAGCTTTTCAAAATCTGTTGTTCTGTAGCCGCTAAATGCTCTCACTGTTAAAGCGATATATTCGTCTGCCTGCTACCTTACAGTTCCCAGTGAATACGCGACTAAGAGAAAAGGTGAAGGCATTCATGTGTGTGGGGTCATGAGCTCTGGGCTTAATGGGATATAAAAAAGCCCTATCTAATCTTTTCATTTCCACCAATATTTGAATCACATGTCTTTATATAGGGAACGCCATACATGCACTAAATACCCCACTGCACTGCTGACTATCAGACTCCCTGAGTTTGTAATAATCTGACCCGTATAAAGTACCAGAGACTCAGACCTGAGTAAAAGTAGAGGTGCTCTGTCAGAAAAGGGACTTGAGCAGAAGTGTCTTTAAGCTCTGTACTTAAGTAAAGTACTAAAGTATTCAAAATATTCTGTACTTAAGTACTGCAAATAGTTTAGTATTCTAAAAAGTACTACTTAAGTACTGAAAGTAAAAGTATACAAATCTGATTCATTATTGTCCACTTGATTGATTCATTCTTTTTTAAATTATTCATTTTTTCCACTTGATTGATTCCTTTTTTTTATCTAATTCATTAATTTCAAACGATTGATTCCTTTTTTTATCTGATCAATTATTTTTTGCTTAATTGATTCATTCTTTTTGATTTGATTCATTATTTCCATTATTTTCCTCTTGATTGATATGTTATTTTTGATCTGATTAATTCATTTCAAATGATTGATTCCTTTTTGATCTTATTCATTATTTTCCACTTCACTGATTCTTGCAGAAGCTTTGAGCATCAGTGTTTATATTAGTTCAGATTAGTTCAGACTGAAGGCCTGTCTCAGTTCCTCTGGCTGTAGTAGAAGGACAGGACTGTAGAAGATGAGCACGAGTCTTCAGTTCACTCTCTAAACAAACTCTCTCGCCCAAAAGAGAGAGAGAGAGCTGAGCAGACCTGACTCCACCCGCCACATACAAGAGCTTCATCTGTAAAACCAGTGAGGAGAGCAGCTCAAACCCCTGAGCTTCACTCTCTGTAAACTCTACTACAGCTGAAAGAGCTCAGGCCGTTCGGCACATACGAGGATTTGCTCACGGCCTGATCGCCTGTTCTGCTCAATGCTGAGGTGGCTTCTTCGAACCCGGTGACGGCACCATCTAGCGCTCTGGAGGTGAAATTGTGGGTTTGAAATGATTCAAGATTGTAGACACATGTGATGCTGATTAGTGGACACACCTCGATTTAACATGTCCCTTTGGTCACATTATTTTCAGGGGTAGCATCATTTGTGTCCAGGCCTGTTTCATTTTTTTAAATAATTCTGAAATTTCTATTTATTCATAGAATTTATATGTATTATTACTTTTGTCAGATTTAGGTTATTTCTGTGACCATTGTGGGTTTTTCTGTCATTAACCGAGGGGTGCCAACAATTTTGTCCACATATGTACCTCATTCTTAAAGGCAGGGTAACAGAAAATGCCTTCCGTAGTTTCCGTCTGGTTTTGGTACGTAAACCCACACCGTCTGTGCCGTAAATGGACCTTATATACAACCCAAACACAAACAAAGGCCTGTGAGCCCTTTAAATACATCCCCTAAAAAAGAAGTAGGGCGAGGGTGGGCTGAGAGGGGGGGTTGGCTACACTGTCTGTTTAATGTATCCCAAGTTTTTCCTCCTAAAAGAGCACATGTTCGAGATTAGCGTTCGTCTGACGTCGCCTCGAAAACACGCAGCACTGTCATCGTCCAAATAAACACTGAGCGAGACCAGGAGATGAAACGGCCAAAGAGCGAAAGCAAACATTTGGCCTCCCCTGCTGGGTGTCGATCCTCCGTATAGCCGGCTCTGCCGGGTGTATCTGAGGAGAAAATAGACTCTCCCTCTGCAGCAGCTCTTCTCGTCCCGTTGGCGACGGGAGCTCTGGATCACGCAGGCCTGCCCTTAAACAATTCAGAATGGAAACAACCTGACAGACACGTTTAGGAAACGTAATGAAGGCTTGGGGAGAGCGGGGCCAGGCCTCGGTCACTGCAGATGAGGAACACAGCTTTAGAAGAAGTGCTGACTGCAGCAGGAATGTCTCTGTAGGAAAGAGAGAGAGCGAGAGAGAGAGAGGAGGGGTGGAAAAAGAGGGAGAACGAGAGGAAGAAGTGGATTCACTGGAGCTGGACGGTGGGGGGGGGGGGAGGGGGGGGCTCGTACAGTAAAAGGCCTGGCTTTCGGGGTGTTTAAAGGGCCCGAGTCATAAATTCAGCCCTAAATTCACCCCTGGACTTAATACGGAGCCTGTGCTGCCTGTACATTTGTATTTATAGTTTTTGTGATGTCATATATATATATATATAATATGCAACTGTACTGCTGCTCTTCTGTGACATCACAAAAACTATATATATATATATATATATATGTATATATATACAAAAAAAAAAAAAATATATATATATATATATACATTCATATATATAATATGCAATTGTACTGCTGCTCTTCTGTGACATCATATGTAGCCAAACAAGGCAAATTACATCATTGCTGTATGGATATGGATACACAATTCCATGGGTCTCATTTGGATAGCATTATTAATATCATGGCATGTTGGCTCATTTATCTCTGGTGAAACTGGTGAAAAGTCCTGTATTCTTTACTAATGCAGGGGGCAGCAGTGGCGGCTCAGAGGTTAGAGCTCCGGGCCTTTTGATGACAGGGTTGTGGGTTCGATATCAGGGCTCTGCAAGCTGCCCATGTTGGACCCTCTCTGCTCCCCGGGCACCACACAGCAATGGCTGAGCATGGCTATAGGCACGTGTGCTCCCTGTCCACTGTGTGTGTTTGCTCTGTAGTGTGTGTGTGTGTGTGTTCACCGCACGGATGGGTTGAACGTTGACGTGGACATCAATTTTTTCCAATACTGTAGCCCTGCCTGTTAACTCTGAAGTTATAAGGACTGCATTGAAAAAGAGGTCAGCCAATCCAAACAAAGCTCATTTACATATATATATAGTCTTGTTTAAACTGTGTGAATAAAAAGAGGTTATATGACTGTAAGGGACAGTAAGACATGTAGGATATGGGCTCTGTACAACTACAGGCCCGACCTGTTGGAAGGCTGACCGCTGGGGTCCCCTGCACCCATGTCAGACTAGCTGCCCACCTTCCTGCCACTGCTACCTGCCTTATACAGTGTTAAATTTGACATTATTATTATTAGTTATATTATTATGATTATTTTGCAGACCTGAGCAGCAGAACAGGAGTCTTGATGGCTTGATGACTTTTAGCAATAATTAATAAATAGTTCTGATCGGATAAGGATGGGTCCAGTTTCACAGGCCACTGTGGTCTTTGGTTTTTATGATTAGTTGATCTCTGTAAAGCTGCTATGTGACACCCGCAGTTATAATAAGCTATGCAAATAAATTTGATTGGATTTGATTACATGCTGATATTTACATCTCCAGCATGTCTCTGATGCCCTGATCCCGAGCTCTTACATGTAAATCATGAGACACCGGCAGGAGAATGTAGGGTGAGGACTCCTAACACTGTTAGTGTAGAGAGGTGTGCTTGTCCAGCCAGGGGATTGAACCCCAGGACGGTGAACACTCTAAAATAAAAAGAAAAAAAAGGTGCTACAAAAGGTTCTTTGGTTGATAGAAGATTGGAGAACCAGCTTTGGCTCCGTAAAGAACCGGTTTTGTAAAAGAGATGTGACCATTACATTGATACCTTTACATCATGAGGATTGTTTGGGGTCTTTTAAAGGTTCCTCACACTCACACATCTCTGTGACAAACATGGTTCTTTATGGAACCAAACGTGGTTCTTCTATGACATCACTCAAAGAACCATCTGTAGCACCTTTGCTTTTCATTGGACCGTTTAAAAATCAAGTTTGACTCAAATTAGGGCTGCATAGTATATCACTTCTGCATCGTTATCACAGTCACATCACAAGACATGCAGTGTCATAATATTTTATTATTATTATTAATAATAATTATAATAATAATAATTATTATTATTGCAACTCTACTTGCACAACTTGCACATGCATCTATACTGTAGTGTACTCTTTTTACTTTTTTTGTTTACGTTTTATATATATATATATATATATATATATATATATATATATATATATATAATATATATATTTTTTTCTCTCTCTCTCTCTATTTATATTTATATAAGTGTCATGCCTGACCCTGTTGTCATGTCTGCCTTTGTTTTATGTTGCCATGTGCTCCCAAGCATGGCTCTGTTTGTGTCTTGTCTGCCCTAGCCACGCCTGTCTATTAGTGCTTCCACCAGTGTCTCCTCTTTAGCCACGCCCCCTTGTTAGTCCCAGGTGTTCCTCGTGGTTCTCTTGTTAGCGTCAGTATAAGTACCCCTTTGTTTCAGTCGTCCCTGGTCTGGTCTTGTGCATGTATGTGAGAAGATGTTCCTGGTCCTGCGTATGTGTTCATGCCCGTTCACGGTTTGGTGATTTGGCCTGTTTTTGTGAGTCTGGTGTTCTTTATTTTGCTAAACTTTGTGCTTGTTTGGTTTCTGTTTTCTTGTCTTGTATTAAAACATTATCCTGCGAGTACGTCCGACTCTGTCTCGTGACAAACCGTGACACTAAGATTATGTTGGTAAATGCACGTAAAAAAAACTTTGATTATTATATAATTATTAATTCATGTTGTCATGTTGGATCATTGATTTCTGGTGAATTACAGTGTAAAGTCCTGCGTTTTTAAATATCACAATATATATATCGCAGAAAAAGCAACCTTTAAAAGCTTTTTTTCATATCATGCAGCCCTAATTCAAATAAACATAAACTGATCGCCAGCACGGCAGGAGGCGGAGCCACAGTCTCTCATTAGAGTGAATATTAATAACGCTCTAAATGTAGGTATTGTGATCTACACTGAGGAGGCGGAGCCACAGTCTCTCATTAGAGTGAATATTAATAACGCTCTAAATGTAGGTATTGTGATCTACACTGAGGAGGCGGAGCCACAGTCTCTCATTAGGGTGAATATTAATAACGCTCTAAATGTAGGTATTGTGATATACACTGAGGAGGTGGAGCCACAGTCTCTCATTAGGGTGAATATTAATAACTCTAAATGTAGGTATTGTGATATACACTGAGGAGGCGGAGCTACAGTCTCTCATTAGGGTGAATATTAATAACTCTAAATGTAGGTATTGTGATATACACTGAGGAGGCGGAGCTACAGTCTCTCATTAGGGTGAATATTAATAACGCTCTAAATGTAGGTATTGTGATATACACTGAGGAGGCGGAGCCACAGTCTCTCATTAGGGTGAATATTAATAACGCTCTAAATGTAGGTATTGTGATATACACTGAGGAGGCGGAGCTACAGTCTCTCATTAGGGTGAATATTAATAACGCTCTAAATGTAGGTATTGTGATATACACTGAGGAGGCGGAGCTACAATCTCTCATTAGGGTGAATATTAATAACGCTCTAAATGTAGGTATTGTGATATACACTGAGGAGGCGGAGCTACAGTCTCTCATTAGGGTGAATATTAATATCGCTCTAAATGTAGGTATTGTGATATACACTGAGGAGGCGGAGCTACAGTCTCTCATTAGGGTGAATATTAATAGCGCTCTAAATGTAGGTATTGTGATATACACTGAGGAGGCGGAGCTACAGTCTCTCATTAGGGTGAATATTAATAACGCTCTAAATGTAGGTATTGTGATATACACTGAGGAGGCGGAGCTACAGTCTCTCATTAGAGTGAATATTAATAAGGCTCTAAATGTAGGTATTGTGATATACACTGAGGAGGAGGAGCTACAGTCTCTCATTAGGGTGAATATTAATAACTCTAAATGTAGGTATTGTGATATACACTGAGGAGGCGGAGCTACAGTCTCTCATTAGAGTGAATATTAATATCGCTCTAAATGTAGGTATTGTGATATACACTGAGGAGGCGGAGCTACAGTCTCTCATTAGGGTGAATATTAATAACGCTCTTAATGTAGGTATTGTGATATACACTGAGGAGGCGGAGCTACATTCTCTCATTAGGGTGAATATATATTAATAACGCTCTAAATGTAGGTATTGTGATCTACACTGAGGAGGAGGAGCTACAGTCTCTCATTAGGGTGAATATTAATAACGCTCTAAATGTAGGTATTGTGATATACACTGAGGAGGAGGAGCTACAGTCTCTCATTAGGGTGAATATTAATAACGCTCTAAATGTAGGTATTGTGATATACACTGAGGAGGCGGAGCTACAGTCTCTCATTAGGGTGAATATTAATAACGCTCTAAATGTAGGTATTGTGATATACACTGAGGAGGAGGAGCTACAGTCTCTCATTAGGGTGAATATTAATAACGCTCTAAATGTAGGTATTGTGATATACACTGAGGAGGCGGAGCTACAGTCTCTCATTAGGGTGAATATTAATAACGTACTTCAATGCTCTTATGCTTATGAATGTGTTTTTTCTGCAGATGGTGAGTGAGAAGGTCGGTGGAGCTGAGGGAACGAAGCTTGATGAAGAATTTAAAGACCTGGAGAGGGTAAGAAAACTACTTTATCAAAACCATCCATCTGGCTGCAGCCAATGGCAATAAAGTGGGTGGGAGGGGTGGGGTTTCTGCTGCAAACACAGCCATGCTCAGATACCTTGGCTGTGTTTCTGAAGAGTTTCTAGATTGAGAGGGTTGTGATGTCCGGGGGTCGTATCGTTAGATGGTGGAGCACCAGGATCTGAGACGGTTCCCTACTAAATATGTGCCGACACTCCCTTCCTTATTCTGAACCCAGCCTGATGTTTTTCATCCCTGTTGCACAACCGGGATGGACACATTCCACTCCACTGTAAAATTCCAGCAGATCCAGATGTTGGACGTGAAGCTGTGTTTTCTACAGTCAACAACTTCTCCTCGGTGGAGCTGTGAGCTGTAACCACATTAAGTGATTCCAGGACTCTAATCTGACTGCAGCCCTGAACACACATTAGCCAGAACACAGTGGCGGGGGGGCTGCTTGTCGAGGGGCTGAGTGAGTGAGCTGATCTGGGGTCCGATTCCTTTCGCACAATTTCACACTTGGAATGAAGCCGGTCAGCCGGGCCGTGTTTGGTGTCGGAGGTTTGGTGATTTAGTTCAACACTGGAGCTTTAAGGCTAATGTAGCTAAGAAGTGATGGAAACTAATACCCCACCAATTAGCAGGATGCTAACTCTAGACCACTGGGGGTCCAGTGATTGTAGATAGACCTCAGTAACTGTTTATATGGGCAATAATAATAGTACTGTAATCCAATTTATTATGTGTGCAATAATTTCCTGTATTCATTATCACAGTTATTACCACTATGCCACTATGATTTATATACATGAACATAATTCGATTTTTTTCTCTGTTCGTTTTACATTTATTTTATAGGGGGGGATTTTAAAGGGTGTTTATTTTGTAGAGGGTTTATTTTGTTGGGTGTTTATTTTATAGGGGGTTTAGTTTGAAGGGTGTTTATTTTATAGGGGGTTTATTTTGTAGATGGTTTATTTTGTTGGGAGTTTATTTTATAGGTTGTTTATTTTATAAGGGGGTTTAGTTTAAAGGGTGTTTATTTGATATAGTATTTATTTTACAGTGTTTATTTTATAGAGTGTTTATTTGATATAATGTTTATTTTATAGCGTGTGTATTTATAGTGTTTATTCTAGTGTGTATTTATAGAGTGTTTCTTTTATATAGAGTTTTTTTAATTGGGTGTTTATGTATAGGGTGTTTAGTTTAAAGGGTGTTTAGTTTAGTTATTTTTGTAGTGTTTATTTATAGATATATATATTTATTATTTTATATAATGTTTGTAATGTATTTTAGTGTTTATTTTATAGTGTTTCATTTATAGAGTGTTTATTCTTACACAAATGGTTGCAACTGTAACAACTGCAAGTTCCCTCCTGGGATCAATAAAGTATTTCTGATTCTGATTCTGAGAATTGCCTGCCATCAGCAGTCAGAGCCAGAGAGAGCACAACTGGCCACAATTGCTCTCTCTATGTGGGTAGATGCCCCTCTCTGTCTCTCTCTCTGTCTCTCTCTCTTTGCCCACATCACCGCAGTGTGCGGCATGGGTGTCTGCTAGCCGATGCCCCACAGCTGGGTACCCGACGCTGTCCTCAGATTGTGTTGGTTACCTGGTGACATTGACAATATGGCCCTCTTACTCTCAGTTTCATGGAAACTTCTGTCAATGAGGCTTATGTACTACATGCACCCACGCTCAAATAATGCCTAGGAATGGTTCATTTTGGGGTTAATTTAAATAATTTGGAGTTTTAATTTTGTTAGAAGGC
This sequence comes from Salminus brasiliensis, assembly GCF_030463535.1. NCBI lineage: Eukaryota > Metazoa > Chordata > Actinopteri > Characiformes > Bryconidae > Salminus > Salminus brasiliensis. Next base: position 1,689,276 of record NC_132883.1, read on the forward strand.
AGAGCAGCAGGATGGGATGTCACAAAAGCTCCTGTTGTGTAATGTCTAAGTGTCCAAATACTTTTGCCAATTTAGTGCAGTGGTGTAAAAAAGCTAAACTTTCCACCGCAAGCTTTTTTCATTGACCTGTTTCTAATGAAGAACGCTGGTCCTCTCCCACCATAATGTAGGTATTATTAATATATTAATAAAGCATATTAATGCATACTAATGTGTGTGAAATTTGCTTTGCAGCCTTTTCACCTAATCTAATGCTAGCAGGTCCTGCAGTAGCTGACCTACTACTGCCACTGTAACAAACACCCCCCTGTTAAATGTCAGCTGCACTTAACCTGTCGGTGTGTGTGTGTGTGTGTGTGTGTGTGTGTACACGAGCCAGTAAGCGTAAATTTCGCTTTGCTGGGCTGGTGGTGCTGTAACACACCTGTTACAGCAACTCAGAACAGCTGCCACGGCCGGCATGCACACACCACCCCATGCTCTTCACACACACAGTGTGTACGGTTTAAACCCAGACAGGTTTTTGCATTCTGGTCATATATCATGAGTCCAGTTGTTGTGCTGGTTTGTTGACCGGCTGTAAACGAGCTAATCTGTCAGGATCGAATATATAAATATATAAATAAATAAATAAATAAATAAACAAGCTGGTGAGTTAGTAGAGACGTAGGCCTGAACTGTTTACTTGGCTGTTTTGGCCCAATTGTCATGAAACTTTAATGCGTGTTGACACGTTTTCAGCTCCCGGAGCTGCGAAACGCCCGCAGACGAGGAGGCTAAATAAATAACTAAATAAAACATGGACGTAGGAGGTTTTCTCACAGCACCAGCACTTCACCGCATTCAGGAGATTATAAGTGATGAGAATACAATCTGTTATTCAGGGTGGGCATCACTGGAGGCTACACAGTCCAGTATTATCATGATACAGTCTATTGACAAAAGTATTGGGACACCTGCTCATTCACTGCTTCTTCTGAAATCAAGGGTGTTAAAAGAGCTGATGCTGCTTCTGTTGGAGTGACTGTCTCTACTGTCCAGGGAAGAAGACTTTCTACTAGAATTTGGAGCAGGAACATTGCTGTGGGGATTTCACTGATTGCATTCAGCAATAAGAGCATCAGTGAGGTCCGGATGTTCCAAAATCACCACCCCGTCACCATCATCCCCAATTTTCCCATCAAAAGTACGGGATGGAGCACCACCACCATCATCATCCATACAGTTCTTCCACTGCTCCACAGCTTCTCAATGCTGGGAGGCTTTATACCCACCTCTAGCTCACGCTTGGCATTCGTAGGCAGCATGGAGCCAATAGGCTCATCAGTGTTAATCTGCTCCAGAGAGTCCTATTCTATTGGCAGTACTTCTCTACTACAGGGAATAGACAAGCTGTGTGTGTGCATCTGTGTCAGCAATGGGTGCAGCTTCAAGCAGCTGAATGCATTCATTAAGAATGGGTGTCCACAAATATGTGGACAGATAGTGTTATTTATGGCTAAACTGAGATTTAGATTGGTCATAGTCACTGATGGGATTTTGAGGAGTATATTTAGGAGGTGCGTTTTTGTTTTGTTAATATCTAATTATACATTTGACTAATTAGGCTGGGCCAATGTGTGTGTGTGTTTCTGCAGAAAGTGGACGTGACAAGTAAAGCCGTGGTAGAGGTCATTTCCAAAACGTCCGAATACCTGCAGCCCAACCCAGGTAAGATCACTGGCGTCTGCTAGCCTGTGCACCGGAGCCGGGTATACGCCACTTCCCTCCACGTCGCTAGAGGTGTGGCTGGCTTCGCACGTGTCGGCGGGGGAATGTGTTGGTCTTGCCCTCACTAGTATCAGGGGTGTTACGTGTGATGGGGGAGCGGGGTTAGGTACGGGTTGGGTAATTAATTGGCGATCTAAATTGGGGAGAAAAAAAATTGAAATGAATTTATAAAATAATAAGAAGTCCTGTAAAGCTGGTGCAGGTTTACATTTACACTGTTTCTTTGTGTGTGTGTGTGTGTGTGTGTGTTAGCATCCCGTGCCAAGCTGTCCATGCTGAACACCATGTCAAAGATCCGCGGGCAGGTGAAGAGTCCAGGCTACCCACAGGTGGAGGGGCTACTGGGGGAGTGCATGGCCAAATACGGCCGAGACCTTGGGGAAGAGACCAACTTTGGTAGGTTTACATTTTACACTGGACCTCATTTCTGTCTGAGTGTAAGGGCCTGTTCACACCTGGCATCAACAAGGGTTTTTGATCGGACCCCCAAAGACGCACTGTGATCGGATCACGGTCAGATCACTCAAACCACACTCAGATCTGATCAGAGACGGATCTCGTCTGCAGTCAGAACAAGTGTAAACGAAATGCGTTTCCTGTGATCGGATTCTGTGGATCGGATTCTAAACCCTGTCGTTTAGTCTCTGTGGTTTAGTCCTTCGCATTTTCTGATAGAGCCGTTACAGGAATGTAGGAATCAGAATCAGAATCAATCAATAAATAGGGTAGGGGATAAATTAAAAAGGTAAAAAGTACTAAAGGTAATAAAGAGCTGAAGAAGCTGAGAGATGTGAAACAGATTTAGTTGAAAAATATTATATATAGAAAGTTACAGATGACCTGAATATTTACAGAAAGAGAGAGAACATCTGTACAGGTGTGCAAATCCAACCATCTGTTGTTGCACCCTGTAAACTGTCCATAGTGTCTCTTTATGCAGGACAATAAAATTGGATCATCTGATCACACTGGAGACGCATTTTAACTCTGGGATGTTGATGACAGGGTTGTGGGTTTGATACCTGGGCTTGACAAGCTGCCACCGTTGGGCCCTAGAGCAAGGCCATTCTTCACCCTCTCTGCTCCCCGGACACTGGAGTTGGCTGCCCACTGCTCTGGAGGGGGATGTGTGTGCTCAATGCCCCTAGTTCACTAGTGTGTGTGTGTGTGTGTGTGTGTGTGTGTGTGTGTTCACAAACACAGATGGGTCAAAAGCGAAAGACACATTTTGCTGTACACACTGCAGTGACAGATAGGTGCACCTTTTGCACCTGAATCTGGTAAAAGTAGATCCAGACACCAAGCAAACCAAGCAGAAATGGGTCTATAGGCTAAATTAGGCAGCTTGTATAATTATTTTTACGAGATGGGAAGAAAAACTTTATAATAATTTTAATAATTTAATAAATTAACAGTTTCCATACAGTATCAATCTCATCAGTCTTATAAATGGTTCCAGATGGTGAATAGAAATATATAAATGAGTGGCAGATGTGCTCTTTACTTATGATTTTCGAGGTCTGCTGGAGAACCTTTGTTTATCTGAGCTGACTGAACCTGTGCTGAACTGCAGCGTATCACAAATGAAGTCTTGACCTCTGTAACAAAGATGGATGGTACTTAAGACCTAAGAGTCCATCTGAATGAAGCTAACTGACGTTACACACATCCAGCAGCACCATGTGTGTCTTCTGTGGCTGAGAATGTGCCAACTTACTGTGAGGGGGCGAGATGCCCACATATCGGGAGTGTGGGTGTGTGTTGGATCAGGGAGTGTGGTTGGTATGTTCCTCAGGTTTGGTTCATTTCTGCTTGATTGTTGTGGTGTGTAGGAGCTGCTGGGACTGAAGCTCCGTCTGTTTGTTTCAGGGTCTGCTCTGATTGACGTCGGCGAGAGTATGAAGAGGCTTGCTGAGGTGAAGGACTCTCTAGACATCGACGTCAAGCAGAACTTCATCGATCCCCTGCAAGGCCTGTGTGACAAGGACCTGAGAGAGATACAGGTAACCCGAACTGGACATAAGCACAGAATGAAGTGTGCGCCAGCTGCTGAACAGAACCCCTAGACACTAGAGACGCACCGATAGCATTTTTTCCTTTCCGATACCAATACTCCATTGGCGGCTATGAGTCCTGATATTTATAGTGTTCCACGTTTTATAGATTTATAAATAAGATCTAATAAGCTTGAAACAACAGCATTTTGCTCCTATCCAATTAAAAACATGTATCTCCATTTTTGTCCATTTTGAGTTTTCAGCATTTTTGTGACCAGTAGAAATGCTCCGAAATGACTCCGAAGAAATTATTTTTCCATTGACTTCTATTGAAAGTCACAAAGGTTTTTGCCTTCTCCTGTAAAGTCGCCATTTTGGTGCTTTACGATTTACTAGTTGAGGTTTCAGAGCTATGAAAAAAAAAGGTGTTTAAATTCACATTTTTGAGCCGCGAAAAAACACGATTTCACGTTCAGGTTTACATTAGGGCTGGGCGATATGGTAAAAAAATATTATATCACGATATTTAAAGACTTTTTATCACGATATTTGTAGCTAATCACAGACTAAAAACATCAGTATCAGATTCTTATAATCTACTATTCAGATCCTTTATACTCAACATCTGCTGCTCTTCATCTAATGAACCCTTCAGTCTAATTACACTGTTAGTAATGAAACCTGCAGCTGATCAGTGTTTATTAAGCAGTAATAATATCCTCCATATGATTAGTAAAGCTTATTGTTATCACGATACGATAAAATATTGTCATATTGTCCAGCTCTAGTTCATGTCTCTGTGTAAAGAGCTACTAAACTTCAGTGTTTCCTTTAAACAAGCTGCTGAAACTCAACTCAACCAAAAAAAAAAAAAAAAAGATTTGGAAGATATTTATGACTAGATTTTACTGGTTGTTTAAACATTTGGTTTCATAATAAAGTTAAAAAAAATGTCAAAAAGGGCATCAGAGAGCTTCAGGGTATCACTCCTCTCTATTGCCGATACTGATACTGTGTGTATACGAAGCACCTTCAGGTCTTTCATTTGGAGACTCTGATTGGTACACTCGAAGCCTGCCAGCTCACGGTATTCATCTCAACTCATTCTAAAATAATTGCATTTGGCCAGTGTGTAGCAAACAGCACGCCAGCTGTAGAAGCTATCCCAGGTCTACAATAGGTACAGGCCATTTTTAGCTACTGCCATCTGTAGGAGTAAAATAGGTTCATATTGATTGAACTGTTGCAGCAGATAATTAAAGTGCAAACACACTCCTTCCCCTGCGAAGCTCACAGGTAATCTATACCTCCCAAGCCCGTCCCCGAGGACACTCAGCCAGAGCAGGCTTTTATTCTGGCCTAGCTCTCAATACACCCAAAGCATGTAACTGAAAACGAGCTCTTCAAGCCTGGATAAGACGGTAAAACTAAAGCACTTTACGATCTGAATTAGTTTGCCTTGTCGAGTTGTGTAACATATAGTGTGTGTGATGTGATTGGCCAATTACGTGGGGTCACAATATGTGTGTAGTTTCAGCAAAGTACCCCAGATGACCTCAGAATGTCCCAGAGCCCAGAGGTTGACGTTAGCATTAACCCCACAGGACACGTTCAGTGACAGTAACAGCACACTGGAAAGCCAGGTCGATTAGCAGGCTCTGTTGAATTCGAACAGGGCCGCTGTTATTGGCTGAGCTACGGGTTCAGACAGTTATAGCAGACCATTCACTCCACAACATCCCACGAGATCTATAGTGTACAGAAAACTATACAGTTCATACTGGATTATAATCATACTGTCAGACTGTGTAAACTACAAATACTGCAGATTCATACTGGATTATAATCGGTTCACAGTTCTTACTGTCAGAGTGAGTACACTTCACACTCCAGATTCATACTAGAATCACCTAATTGCTATTACTAACACACTATTAAAAATACACACACTCCAGATTCATACTGGATTATAATCACTGCACGGTTATTCTTACCAGTCTGTAAAACCTCAACACACAGCAGATTCATACTGGATTAAAATAACTTCACAGTTAGTAGTATTAGACTGCAAAAACTACACAGCAGATTCATAATGGATTCACCAAATTGTAATTACTAATACACTATTACAAATACACACACTGCAGATTCATACTGGAATGACCAAATTGTTATTACTAACACACTATTAAAAATACACACACTGCTGATTCATACTGGATTATAATTACTCCACAGTTAGTAGTATTAGACTGCAAAAACTACACACTCAGCAGATTCATACTGGATTCACCAAATTGTAATTACTAACACACTGTAAAAATACACAGACTGCAGATTCATACTGGATTATAATCACTTTATTTACCCTGTTTCTGCATTTACTCAAACTAATCCGGCTCACTTCACAGTTATTCCTGTCAGACTCTAAAACCTACACACATGTCAGATTCATACTGGCTTATAATCATTTCACAGTTATTAATGTCAGACTGTAAAACCTACACACAGTTCAGATTCAAACTGGAATCACCAAATTGTTATTACTAATACACTATTACAAATACACACACTTCAGATTCATACTGGATTATAATCACTTCACAGTTGGTAATCTTAGACAGTAAAAACTACACACTGCAGATTCATACTGGATTATAATCACTTCACAGTTATTAATGTCAGACAGCAAAAACTACACACTTCAGATTCATACTGGATTATAATCACTTCACAGTTATTAATGTCAGACAGCAAAAACTACACACTGCAGATTCATACTGGATTATAATCACTTCACAGTTGGTAATCTTAGACAGTAAAAACTACACTCGGCAGATTCATACTGGAATGACCAAATTGTAATTACTAATACACTATTAAAAATACACACACTTCAGATTCATACTGGATTATAATTCCTTCGTTTACTCAGTTTCTACATTTACTCACACTAGTCCGGCTCCCGTGAGATCTGCGTCATTAGTAAGAGTTGTTGTGATTCATATGACTGTTCTCTCTCCCTCTCCCAGCATCACCTGAAGAAGCTAGAAGGTCGTCGGCTGGATTACGACTATAAGAAGAAGCGCCAGGGAAAGATTCCAGACGAGGAGGTGAAGCAGGCACTGGAGAAATTCCACGAATCTAAAGAGGTGGCGGAGATCAGCATGTACAACCTGCTGGAGACTGACGTAAGGACTTACTCTGATAACTGAGGCTGAATTGACATCACTGTATCTGCTGTTATTTTTATTTCCCATTCCGCTGCACATTACAGTATCCACAGTTTACATTTACAGCATTTAGCTGACACTTACCCAGAACCACTTCCAGGGTTACTCATATTACAGAGGTGGGTCAATGTAGTGTTAGGAGTCTTGCCCAAGGACTCTAATTGGTGTAGCGCAGTATAGTCACCCAGATTGGGATCGAACCCCAGTCTCCCACATGGTGTGGTAGCTCACTGCAGGTAGAGGTGTTATATGTTGTGCCACACCAACAGTACAGTTAAATCCATATCATATAACATCTTTATATCAATTCTTAGATTTAGTTTTGCTTTGGGAGAATTTCACATGAAGAAAATGACCAAAATGAAATTCAGTGTTTTTTTAAATGTCAGCAGTAAAACAATAACAATCCATATCAAGAGTGATGACATCATGTGTATTTTAATGCATATTCAGAATATCTTATATCTCTAAAATAGCAGCTTTACGGTAGATGGAAAACACTCTCAAAGCACTGGAAAACACTCTAGCTTTCAAAGAAATTTTATTTAGATTTATATATTCATTTTGGAGCATTTCTATTGGTCCATTCATTGTACATTTTTTTAAACAGTGTAAAAAACAACTGATATTCATGTAATGTCAACAAATGATACAAAGTTTTTGCCTGACAACAAAAATATACATGATTTCTTTGCAGATATTTTTTTTTATGTAATTGAAATTCATAGCATATTTTATAAATTCTTTGCTTAATACTCTAAATATTTCAGCAAAATATTTTTTAAATAGGGCGGTGGGGGGTGTGCGTATCAGATATTGTGTGAGATCATTTTATTTTCGGATGGTATATAATCATTCTGCACCCAAAATTATCTTGCATAAATCAAAAAAAGTCAGAGCGACCCTCAGAGGGACCCTCAAAGGGACCCTCACCCCCCCCTCCGACACCCCTGATTTCAATTGCGCCAGTGCTTAACCTATTAGCCTGCAGATGTAACAAGTGTGTGTGTATGTGTGTGTGTGTGTTACCTTTAAATTCAACTAAGCAACTAAACACTGAAGTGAAATACAGCGCAGATTCGTACCACAGTCTGAAGAAATAATAAATATATATAGATAATTAAGGCCTTATGATCATATCTTGGCACCATGGGTCAAATCAAATGGTAAGGGGCCTAAAACGCCCCTGCCGTCCTCTTCTGTACGGTATAGCTCATTTACCCCGTAATGCTTTTCTTGTTGTTGATCTTAAAACTCAGTTTTCTCTTGTTGGCATTTCAGCTCAGTGACTGTGCCACCCTACTGGCAGCCGGTTTATATTATTTGGCTCCAGCTTGTATGTTTTCCAACCTGCCTGCTTTCATTAGTGTGGGATAGCCCCAGCACAGCCCCTCCTCTAAAGCTGCAGCAGAGATTATTCACACACTGTAAGAAGATCCTGGAGCTTTTTTTGTTTTTTTCTTTCCGTTGCTCACGTCTGCTGCCCCCCTGGAGAGCTCGCAGTGCCACCTAGTGGATCATAGTCTGTATTACCCCAGCGTAGACTGACTGCCTGACCTGCTCAGCTGTCTGATATCAGGAGCACACAAGAGCGAGCATGGCCAGTGTGTGCTCTTTTAGGCTTTAGAGAGGAAGTTCTTCATTAACTGCTACAGCGTAGTGTGAAGGTGAGGGAGGAGAAAGTGTGTGTGAATGCAACAAGTGAGAAGGAGGGGGGGGGCAGGACAGGTCAAGCAAGAAAAGAGTCAAGTCAGGTTTATTTATACAGCTTTTTACAAATGTTGTCGCCACAAAGCAGCTTTACATAATTGGTAATTAATAAAAGACAGAATAAAAGAAGTAACGTAAGAAGACATGAAGGATCAAAGACCCCCAGTGAGCAGCCAACAGAGACAGTGCAGGAAAACCTCCCTCAGAGCTGGAGGAAGAAACCTTGGGAGGAACCAAGACTCACAAGGGGGGCCCGACCCGTCCTCCTCTGATCAGAACTATTAATAAATTATTGATAAAAATGACCAAACCATCTAAATTGCTCTGATCATAATCATAATATAATAAGCATGATGTAGATAGTTAATGGTGGTGATATAAGAGCACTGGGTTATGTAGGAAGAGCAGAGGGTAAGGGTTATAGGGCTGAAAGATTCATAGTTTTATGTCAGAATCACAGTTTAAAGCTGCAGTTTTAGATACAGCCTTCATTCCCTACAGCAGGTTTAAAAGTATAACCATTACACCTGATTACTGAGAGCTTGTAAACTGCCTGTAGATGAATTAGACCAATTAGAAGCGACCAAACAACCAAATGTGACAACAGAAGCACTGTGGACTACGTTCAGCACTTCAGTATTCTTAGTTAGAGCATCGTCCTGGATCGCTTCTACCTCAAACCAGCAGCTTCAGGATCATACTGACGCTCCACGGACTGTAACAGGGGGAGAACGGCGTCTCCATCATTCCCACTCCAGACCGGAGCGCTGCTGCTGCTACTGCACTATATGGAGGTTTGGTGGTGGAGCTGCAGGAGGAGAACCTCTCTCCAGAACTGCTGCTGTGTAACACTGCAGAACCCATAGAGTCATATTAGTGTAAAACCCTGTAGTATTACTCTACCACCTCAGCCCACATGCTGCGCCACCTTCAGATCAAGCTTCTGGAGCTTCTCTCAGCTTGTCCAGAAATGCATGTGTTCAGCTGTCCATGAAGGGGCTCTCAAAGTGTGGTTTGTATTTACAGCAGGGGAGTAAAAGTGAATTACACTTTTCCACTGTAGGGATTAATTGACTGATATGATTATATTTTTCGCTAATAAAAGCACAGGTTATACGTATCGCCCGATTATATTAGCTGGCTTACTGGACATTCTGGGCTACTTGGCCAAAAAAAGGCATGGAGTATTGCTTATGTAAAATAATCACAATATTTTTTTCAACTTTTTTTTATAATTTTTTAAATTTTTTATAAGTTGAAAGAACAAAAAAAAGTATGAGCCCTAGAAAATATGTGTAGTTACATATACATGATATGGACAAAAGTATTGGGACGCCTGCTGATCCATTCTCCTGAAATCAAGGGTATTAAAAAGAGTTTCTCCTGCTTTTGTTGGAGTAACTCTACTATCTCTACTGTCCAGGGAAGAAAGCTTTGGATGAAACATTGCTGTGAGGGTTTGTTTGATCGCATTCAGCCACAAGAGCTTTCGCGAGATCAGGATTGGATTGGTCGGACGATCACCACCCCACCTCCGCACATCTGTGTCAGCAATGGGTGCAACTTAAAAGAATGCTGAATGACGTCCACAAACATTTGGACATACAGTGTAGGTTCTCATGCATGTGTGTGTTGCTGACCCATCACTCCTCTCTTTGCAGATAGAGCAGGTGAGCCAGCTGTCGTCACTGGTGGAGTCTCAGCTGCAGTATCACAGACAGGCTGTCATGATCCTTGAAGAGCTCTCCGACAAGCTTAAAGACAGGTGTGTGTGTGTGTGTGTGTGTGTGTGTGTAGGTGTGTGTGTGTTCTTCTGTTGTCTAATACAAATAAAGTAGTTAGCCATGAGAGGTTGTGCAGCTGATTTCCCCGCGGTTAAGCGGGATAGTTAGATATCACTATAAGACTGAACCTTGTACAGATAACTGTTTTCATAAAGCAGCAAGAAAATATTAAATTAATAATTTATTACCAATAAGTGTAAATATCATTGGAATCGTTGTGTAGTTCAATAACAGTAGGTTGTGGTTGCTAATTAGCATAACGATTTTTTACAGATCCTCATAACAAACACAAAACACATGTGCTCTATACACAGCGGTCAGCCGTAACGTTAAAACTATCCCCAATATTAAGTCTGCCCCCCCTTGTGCCTCCAAAACAGCTCTGACCCATCATAGCCTAGCCTCCAAAAGACCTCTGAAGGTGTCCTGTGGTATCTGGCATCGGGCCGTCAGCAGTAGATCCTACAGTAAGTCCTGTAAGTTGGTGGGTTAGGTGGGTCCTCCATGAGCATCAGTGAGCCCTGTTCACCAGTACTGACCACTGCATACCAAGAACCTCAGTACCAACCGAACATAACGGTTCAGTTCGTGTCTCGGCCCTATTTTTCCTGCTTCAGCACCATCAGCACCTTCAAGAACTGTCTGTTTACTCTCTGCCTGATTATAGCAGATCATGACATCATTGGTGCTATTGGTATTCGCGTCACAGTGGTTTTAATGTTATGGCTGATCAGTGTATACATTCATTAAGACATTTGTAATGAAGACATGAAGATGCTTATTAACCTGATGTCTTTTCCACGCATGGCCGTGATTAGGATCAGCGAGGCCCAGTCTCGTCCACGGAAAGAGTACATCCCTAAACCCAAGCCTGTTTTTGACTTCGGAGAAACAAACGATCACTCCAATGGTGGTTTCGCACCTTCTGCAGCCCCGCCCACCCGTAACTCAGGTAACTGCCTACACGCACATGTGCAGACTGCAATGGATTAGCCCACGGTCCCCGGTATCAGTACAATGCTGGTAATAGATCAGATGGTCTGTTGAGTGGTCTGTCTGTCTATCAATCGATTAGACTGATCAGACAGTCTATTGATTGTTCGGTCCGTCTGTTGTTCTATTGATCATCCTATCATTTTGTTCCATCCCTCTTTCCATCATTCTGCCTGTCAGCTGTTCTATTTCTGCTACACTATATGTCCAAATGTTTGTGGACACCCCTTCTAATGAATGCAGGAGTACTTATTGGCACCATGCAGCCTAATGCCAGGCGCGGGCTAGAGGGGAATAAAGCCCCACAGCACTGAGGAGCTGTGGAGGAACTGTGTTCTCTGGAATGATGGTGGTTGGGGAGTTAGGGGTGATGAGGTGGGGTGGTGCTCATCATTCAACATCCTGACCTCAGTAACGCTCCTGCTGAATTTGCAATCAATCAAATCCTCACAGCAATGCTCCTCCTCCACAATCTAGTGGAAAGCCTTCTTCTCTGGACTGTAGAGATGGTCACTCCAACAGAAGCAGGATCAACTCTTTTTAATACTCTTGATTTCAGAAGAAACCATGAATGAGCAGGTGTCCCAATACTTTTGTCCATATAGTGTCTATGTATAGATCTTTCTATCGGTCTGTCTGTCTAGCTTTGATTGTTTCTTTTATTGATAAGAGGACCGTACTGGACACGTCTGAAGCCCCTCCTGATTTAAGGTCCCCAGCTCCCAGACCCAGCTCCACATATCAGAGGGGGCTTTGGCCTTCTTGCTCGAAGCAGAATCTGCACGACCTCCAGCCCAAAGCTCTCAGAGTTCCCTTAACTTTTACAGCCATACATTCTACCCTACGCCGTAACTATTCACTGATGCCATGAGCTGACCTCAATGGACCATCATTGTCCAGTAATGATCCAGCTGGTCACTCAGATCTAATTAAAAGAGTATTGATTTTGGAAGGTCGGCACTGGTGCTAAATACTTTGTAAACATGACATAAGGGATTCATAGCGTTTTTTATTGGTTTATTGTAATTAATTATTCATTATTATTAAGTATTTAAAATTACACCAGCATCAGAGTGGAGCAGAGCTGAGGGTGTTTCAGTTCTCCACCGAGGAAAAACCCCTCGAACCCATTGTGCCCTCATTTCTCCCTCGTAAAAGGCAATGAGAGAGAGAGAGAGAGAGAGAGAGGGAAACACAATGTGCTTTGTATGTGTGGTTGTGGGTCGGTGGCAGGGTGTGATAACGCCGCCTGGCTGTGTGTGTGTGTTAATGTGTGAGAGAGAGAGAGAGAGAAAGTGAGAGAGAGAGAGAGAGAGAGAGACGGAGAGAGAGAGAGAGAGAAAGTGAGAGAGAGAGAGAGACGGAGAGAGAGAGAGAGAGAAAGTGAGAGAGAGAGAGAGAGAGAGAAATCAGGCCATAAGGGCAGCTGTCAGCTGCTGGCTCTCTTCACTGCGTGACCTCTTCTGTGTTTTCCTCCTATGACCTCATCATCATCAGAACCTCAGTACCTCAAGCTTGGCAAGTCACCGCGGAAACCCAGATTGAGTGAGTCCGAGGCCATTTGTGTGTAAACGTGTGTGTATTGTGAGAGTGTGTGTGTGTGGTGTGAATGACAGGGACGCAGCAGCAGTGAATCGAGGCTGTGTGCATTCAGATCAGCTCATTATTAAAGCGATTATTCTGCAAAAATCAGTTTTACACTATTTTTCCACCAATCCCAGAGGTGCCCACCCCTCCAAAATTCCCCAAATATCAGTCCGATTGAGCATCGAGCTTGACGCAACTAAAAGCAGCATTATGCCACCACTAAAGGACACTATGTACACGTGCATTTTTGGACAAGCTGAGAGGTGGAGCAGCATGTGGGCTGAGGCGGTGGAGTAATACTACAGGATTTTACACTAATATGACTCTATGGGTTCTGCAGCGTTACACAGCAGCAGTTCTGGAGAGAGGTTCTCCTCCTGCAGCTCCACCACCAAACCTCCATATAGTGCAGTAGCAGCAGCAGTGCTCCGGCCCGGAGTGGGAATGACGGCGACGCCGTTCTCCCCCTGTTACAGTCCGTGGAGCATCAACAGGACTGATAGCAGATACAATTGGCCTCTCTCAGAGTTGACCATAGACCTGCTCATATGGTTTGTGATACTGTAGGACTGTTGGTTTTGGCATTAGCTAGCACCATAATAATTGGTAGGAGAAGCCTGTGGTCCCCAACCCTGGTCCTGGAGGACCTCCTGCCCTGCTTAGTTTAGTGTTTAAGCAGCTTTCAACACTCCTGATCCGGCCAGTCAGCTCATTAACAAGCCCTTCCTGAGATGAAGGTCGTGTGTAGAGCAGGAAACCGCTAAAATGTGCAGTGCAGGGGGTTCTCCAGGACCAGGGATGATGGGACCAATGGTATAAGCTTCCAGTACTTGTTTGCTACATTAGTCTCATAGCTCCAGTGGAAGAATATAATGTGAGCAGAGATTACATATCAGGCTGGTGTTCTATTAAGCCAAACTATCTTATCTTCATGCTGTTTAACCTTTAGTACTGTTGGGACGGGCTCGGTTCTACACTGGAAGGTGAGGTCATTTTACGACAGGATGTCTGTAATAGTTATGACTGATTTGTATGGGATAATAAATGAAATCTTAGTATAATTGTACGGATGGGAGCGGCTGCATTTCGCTGCACAGATTCTAATTTATCCATTTATTTATTTCTCAATCCAAACCATCCGTGCTCTCGAGGCAGATTTCTGCAGTACATAGCACATAATCTGGCCAGGACCTACAGTATGGTGTTGGCCTTTGCTACACAGACATTAGGGTTGGGGATATTTTATTATTATCATTTTATTTTCAATTTCAGATCAATTTAGACGCTTATTAAAGTCAATGTGAATTGGAAACCATAGCTCACTTTTCTTCCATGACATACAGCTCTGGAAAAAATCTTAATACTTAATTTTTTTTCTTAAATTTGCATCTCAGACGTTTTATTCCAGGAATTTCATCAAACAGAGCTGAATTAGCTGAATCTGCAGACTACGAACGGCATAAAGTCACAAAACAGCAATGTGAAAGACTAGTGGAGAGCCGGCCAAGACATGAGAGCTGTGATTGGCCGCCGAGGTTATTTCACCATAATGATTTCTGAATGCTCTCAGAGTTCAGATATTAGTACTGTGATTAAATCTGAATAGTAACTTCTTTACTTTATAATTATTATCATTATTTCTTTGCATTATTTGAGCAGCTGTTTTTGAGCAGTTCTCATTTCTGCAAATAAATAAATAAATTCTCTAAATTTTTAATTCTTCAAATTTTTTATTTTTATTTGGAATTTAGGGGAAATGTTGCTCATAGGTTATGAAATACAACGCAAATATATTTTCTTATGTAACATAAATATAAACATTTTCTAAACACATTGCCTGTAAATAGTAAAACCAGAGAAACTGATCATGTAGGGAGCTGTATTTAGGGAGGGTCTCTGAACTATCTAAGCATTTAGTTTTTTTCCATGATAGGTGGGGTTGGTGGGAGGGGGAGAAAAAACAGGATTGGTTAATATTATTGTGCCCTACCTGCTGGTGCACGGTGATGTCATCCAGAATCAAAGGATATTTCAATAGAGGCGGCAGAAGTCGTCACATTAAAACGGAAAATGCAAGAAAACTAGACTTTTGTTTAGGTGGTGAGTCATGATAGTCATGTTTATTAAAACCAATAAGGTTAAAAAGTCCAGTTTTATGTCAGATTATTTAATCTATAGGCTTGTAAAACCTGCATTTTCTGAAGTGGCCACACGGTGGTGCTGTGTAACTCCATGCAGAGCCTACTGGCAGTATGAATTAGAGAAGATAAGCCTTTAGTAGTCCCACAGTGGGGAAATTCACAGTGTCACAGCAGCAAAGGCACATTACCATAAAATACAGAATATTAATAATAGAAGTACAAAAAACTCTGAGAAAAACAATATTATTTACAAATTATTTGCAGATTATTTACAGATAATTGCAATTTGACCCTTAACTACATTATTTCCTAGTTAATTTTGCGATTGTGTTCCTGAACAGCATCTTTCGATCTGCACACTTATGCTTAACCTCTTTAAACCTGCTTATGTAGTTCAGCTGCAAAGGTTCAGCCTCTCTCAGAAATCATCGGTCAACAACATCATTGGTCAAAACCATCGGCACTCCCACCGCCTAATATTGTCAAATTGCCCAAACCTGATGGGTAGATAGGGCCGAGAAAGGAGGATGAGGAAGGGAAGGAAAGAAAGAAAGAGAGTGTGTGTGTGTGTGTGTGTGTGTGTGTGTTTGTGTGTGAGCACTGTGTGTGTCACTGTGTGAGTCCCCGTCCCCCCCACAAGAATGGACCCCCACACTAGGCCTCTCACACACTGGCCGTTGCAGTCTGAATTGGCTGCAATGCTGAGCGTTCTGTCCAAACTAACGCAGTGTGAAACCCTCCGGCTCCGTACTAACTCCGGGTGGCTGCAGTGGGTTTGAGACTGGGCCGTCGGACTAACACACACTGTGCTTTCTGGTTTGCACCACAGTCGCTAACTGTGCACTCGTGTTTGTTTATCAGACGTGCAGAAATCCTGAAAAGTCCAGATTAACAAAGATGCAGGAGATGCTCGTTTCCTAGAAAAGCAGGACACACAGAATTAGCCTAGAGCAGAGCTTCAGTCCCCGTCCTGGGAAATCCCTGCACTACACACTGTCCAATTGTGTCCAACCCTGTTCCTGTAGGGGGCGCTCTATAATGCTCTATAATGTTCATATGATCCACACGCTCATTCTGACAGACTGTAAAACACTACAGGAAGCGTAGGGGGCGCTCTATAATGCTCTATAATGATCATATGATCCACACGCTCATTCTGACAGACTGTAATACACTACAGGAAGCGTAGGGGGCGCTCTATAATGCTCTATAATGTTCATATGATCCACACGCTCATTCTGACAGACTGTAATACACTACATGAAGCGTAGGGGGCGCTCTATAATGCTCTATAATGTTCATATGATCCACACGCTCATTCTGACAGACTGTAATACACTACAGGAAGCGTAGGGGGCGCTCTATAATGCTCTATAATGTTCATATGATCCACACGCTCATTCTGACAAACTGTAATACACTACATGAAGCGTAGGGGGCGCTCTATAATACTCTATAATGTTCATATGATCCACGCACTCATTCTGACAGACTGTAATACACTACAGGAAGCGTAGGGGGCGCTCTATAATGTTCATATGATCCACACGCTCATTCTGACAGACTGTAATACACTACAGGAAGCGTAGGGGGCGCTCTATAATGCTCTATAATGTTCATATGATCCACGCGCTCATTCTGACAGACTGTAATACACTACAGGAAGCGTAGGGGGCGCTCTATAATGCTCTATAATGATCATATGATGCACACGCTCATTCTGACAAACTGAAATACACTACATGAAGCGTAGGGGGCACTCTATAATGCTCTATAATGTTCATATGATCCACACGCTCATTCTGACAGACTGTAATACACTACAGGAAGCGTAGGGGGCGCTCTATAATGCTCTATAATGTTCATATGATCCACGCGCTCATTCTGACAGACTGTAATACACTACAGGAAGCGTAGGGGGCGCTCTATAATGCTCTATAATGTTCATATGATCCACGCGCTCATTCTGACAGACTGTAATACACTACAGGAAGCGTAGGGGGCGCTCTATAATGCTCTGTAATGTTCATATGATCTAAATCAGTGTAGAGGTTTCTCAGGATTGGGACTGTGAAGCACTTAGATTGAACGCCACTCGCTCCACAAGCAAGGCCTCAGTCAGAAGCCACTCTAGCTGAAGGCCATCTGCTGCCGAAGAGCTCAGTGTGGCCCAAACCATCTTCTAATGTAGAAGAGAAGGGAGTTCTCGTACTGTTCCCCGGCTCACGTTTGTCTGCTGTGGTAACGTGCTGTTACTGTTTCAGCTGGTGGATCCAGAGAAGGAGGGATTTCTGCCGGTCCTATTGTAGCCGTGGGTTCATCTGTGTTATAATCTCACGCTGTTACAGGAGTGGCGTCAGGTTCTGGTCCAGGAGTGGCGTCAGGTTCTGGTCCAGGAGTAACCCTGTTCTGCACAGTTTAGCGTTTCCCTGCTTAAACACACCTGATTCAGTTGATTCAAATCTGGAATATCTAAACGTGACTCCCTTACAGCTCAGTTAGTGGAGGATCCTTTTCTAATGAAGCTCTGAAACTCTGGAATAGCATCTCTGAGAAAATCAGGAATGCAAACTTTTTATTATCTAAATTCAGATTAGAAACACTTCTTTTTAGAATTATTTATTCCTTAAATTTGGAATAACTTTTTTATTTCTCTTCTTGTTTATAATTGCAATTTTATTTCATTCATACCAACCTTTATTTTTACTCGGAAGTACATTAAGGGTGACCTTCATAAAAAAAAAAATCATATAATATTTAATCCACTTAAATAAAAATCAACAGAGGTAAAAAACTAACAAAAAAACAGAGGTGCAAATAAATAAATAATAACATAAACAAAAATAAAATCAAAGAATTAGAGTAATTAAAAAAGGAAATATAACTAATTAAGATTTATTTTGTAAGAGAAACTAAATGTTAAAAATTAAAAAAAAATAAACAAATAGAAATGAATAAACCATAAAGACACAATGATAAAACTATTTTTACTTAATTTAATTAATAAATAATCCAAACAGAGATTTTATACCAAACAAAACAAATAATAACCAAACAAATAATAAAATTAAAAGAAAATGTCAAAAAAAATGAAGCTGAAATAATTAAATAATAATATTAAATGTATAAAAATCTGAAATAATAATAAATAAACCAAAAATACATTAATAAAATACAGCAAATAAAGTAAAAAAAATAATAATAAATAAAAGTGTTAAGCTTTAGTGTTTCCTGTAGTGAATTCCAGCTGGCTTGTGCACTATAGCTTAAAGCAGATGATGATGAAGATGATGATGATGATGATATATTCTCTTCTTGATGTAAAAGAGTGTAAATATGAGAGTATTATTAAATGTGAAGTGCAGGGGTGCTCCTGGCCCAGGGTTGAACTGAAGTGAACAGCCCTCCTGATTCTCCAGGTTCTTTGAGAGATGCCGTAGAAGAACCACTTTGGGTGTAAAGAGCCGTTTCGAGGTTTAAAGGTCCTTCAGGGAATGTTTTGTACACCTGTGCCTTCATAAACATCTCATTCCTCCCTCCTCTTTCTCCCGCTTCCCCCGCAGCTCCGGCGGAGCAGCCATGCTGCAAGGCTCTGTACGACTTCGAGCCCGAGAACGAGGGCGAGCTGGGCTTCAGGGAGGGAGATGTCATCACCCTGACCAATCAGATTGACGAGAACTGGTACGAGGGAATGCTGCACGGCCAATCAGGATTCTTCCCGCTCAACTACGTGGAGGTAATCGTCCCGCTGCCGCACTAAAATCAGAAACACACGACCGCCGATCACGCAGGACGGAGGGAGAGAGCAGAGGAAGGAGAGAGGGAGAAGAAGAAGAAGAGGAAGAGGAGGAGCATCGCCTTCGTCCACGTTCCAGCCATGGCTGATGCACCTGTACTCTGGCACTTTGACCCCTCGACCTTCTCAAGGAAGGGACTTTGGAAGATTGTGACTTCTCACATTCCAGAAGAGAAAAGGAACGACTGACTTTGCTTGACCGAGACACTGACGGACGGACAGACGGACGGACTAATGGACGAATGGAACCTTGTAGGCTTAGACGTAGACTAACACAAAGCGACTTATGACACCCTTATAAACCACAGGTTACCTTAACATAATGGACAGGTGAGATGACCCCCTCCTACAGTAGCCTATTTGTAAACAGTTCCATCCATTGCATCGTAGTTTGATTGTTGGCGTCTGCCCACTCCCGATCCCAAACGTAGTCCGTAAGCCAAGACGTGTTCGGGTCCTGAAGTTAGTGATGGAATATCAGCATTGGGGTTCAGAGGGGTGGTGTAGAGCAGACCTTCCCTGCTGCAGACTGGGGTTCGATTCCTTCATTCCTCCACTGAGAGTTCTTGGGTATGACTCCTCTAACTCTGCGTTCTCTGACCTGTGTTGCATGATTGGTGTGTAAATGTAATGTGGGGAAGGAGAGCGTTTGAGTAAGAGCTTCAGTTAAGAACAGCCTTTTACAGCAGTCAGTATCAGATCAGGCTTATCAGAAAAGACAAGAGCAGGTAACATGCCATCTGTACACTGGCGCTACGAGGCTAATGCAGCTACACATCAAATTTTATGCATTATGTGTGTTCAATTTAAACACCATGACAGGTGCATCAACACTTTTGAGTGTAAAATCAACAATTTGTTGTTAAATATGAACACCATGAGTGTTAAACCAATATTTTGAGTGTAAAATCAACAATTTCAGTGTGATATTTAAACACCATGAGTATTAAACCAATACTTTTGAGTGTAAAATCACCAATTTGTTGTTAAATATGAACACCATGAGTGTTAAACCAATATTTTGAGTGTAAAATCAACAATTGCAGTGTGATATTTAAATACCATGAGTGTTAAACCAATACTTTCAGTGTAAAATCAACAATTTCAGAGATATTTAAACACCATGAGTGTCAAACTAACACCACAAGTGTTGTACCAATACTTTTAGCACCAGACCAACACTGTCAGTGTTGAATTCTAACACTGTGAGAGGTTAAATCGACACATAGTCTTAAACGTAACACTGTGAGTGTTGATTCAACACTGGTGGATTTGCTGTATTTGAGCTTTTCAGGTGGCGCAGACTTCTCCAGACTGCTCCAGGTCAAAACTAATAAAGCCAGCTCTGGAGTAGGCGTGGTCAATATGAGGATATTATATGTTGATGACTGACCTATTAGAAGCTACCAGTTGCAATTACTGCTGATATCCACAATTTCCTCAGCATGCTCAGAAACGTATATTGAGCACGCTGTGAATATCAGCAGTAACTGGAACGCAGGTACATGTTTCATTAGGTTAACAGGTATAACTGGTGTATTTTCAGTTTGTCTGGTCCAGTTTATCAAACCTTGGACACCGAACATGTCTTGGCAGAATGACTGCGATTGTGAGAAAGCGGTAAGGGTAAGGGGTTGCACCGGGCTCAGAAGTGAAGGGCTGTAGCATCCTGTTTGCTGGGAAATGTCTTTATTTCAATGTGGTGTTGTGGCATTCTTGTGTCCTGACCAGTCATGTGTCCAGTCAAAGTGGCAAACAGGATCGCTTGTAAACAACCCACAAAGTTGTTGCTTAGTGTATCTTTAAGAGCTGGTATCCCAGTCAGGAACGGAAACTGGGCCGCTTAGAGGGAAACTCTGGTGGAGACTCCTCCAACATTACACTTTAATACAGAGCAGTTTAATAATGAAGAAATAAAAGTGCCAGTTGGACTGAGCTGGTCCCCTGACTGCCCCCTGCTGGTCAGGCTGTGATATGGACCTGTTTTTGGATAGGGGCCGTAGCTGCATAACTGTGTTTTGTATGTTTACACAGCACTGTGGGCTGTGGATACAGTCACTCAGTCTGTAGCGTTCCTGAGCCACACATCAATTCCGAAGCTTCAGTCCTTCACACTTTTTAACTCCCACTTTACACCCGACCCGACCCGACCCGACCGCCCCACTTGAAGTGCTTTTTGTTTTGCCTTAGTTTTTACACGGTGATGTATAACATGTTTATTTGCACCTTAGTCCCCAAGCTTTAGAATAACTGGAGGGACTACAGTGGCCTTGAGGACCATAACCCTGCACTCTTCAGTGTTTCCCTATTCGGCCTAAAGCAGCTCATCAGAGGCCCTGAAGCGCCTCATACCTTCATTCATAGCTGCTGTTACTCAGTTTGACAAGCTTTACAGAACTCAGAGAAACATCCCATTCACCCTAATGAGAGACTGTAGCCCCGCCTCCTCAGTGTATATCACAATACCTACATTTAGAGCGTTATTAATATTCACCCTAATGAGAGACTGAAGCTCCGCCTCCTCAGTGTATATCACAATACCTACATTTAGAGCGTTATTAATATTCACCCTAATGAGAGACTGAAGCTCCGCCTCCTCAGTGTATATCACAATACCTGCATTTAGAGCGTTATTAATATTCACCCTAATGAGAGACTGTAGCTCCGCCTCCTCAGTGTATATCACAATACCTACATTTAGAGCGTTATTAATATTCACCCTGATGAGAGACTGTAGCTCCGCCTCCTCAGTGTATATCACAATACCTACATTTAGAGCGTTATTAATATTCACCCTAATGAGAGACTGTAGCTCCGCCTCCTCAGTGTAGATCACAATACCTACATTTAGAGCGTTATTAATATTCACCCTAATGAGAGACTGTAGCTCCGCCTCCTCAGTGTATATCACAATACCTACATTTAGAGTTATTAATATTCACCCTAATGAGAGACTGTAGCTCCGCCTCCTCAGTGTATATCACAATACCTACATTTAGAGCGTTATTAATATTCACCCTGATGAGAGACTGTAGCTCCGCCTCCTCAGTGTATATCACGATACCTACATTTAGCGTTATTAATATTCACACAATTAACTATTATATACCACAAACTTTACTTACAAAAACAGGTTACTGTAAAAGTACTGTAGATGTATAAAGTCAAATTCTATAGTCAGAGTTGGTGCACCCCTGTTTAAATGACATTAGGTTTATATTCTTAAAATAAATAAACAAACAGGAAACAAAATTATATATGACGTTTTTCTGCACACATTCAGACACGATTATTGTTTATTTATTGAATTTCATTTATTGTAATTATTCACAATTTAAATCAATGTAAAAAGTTTGAGAACCTTTGGACATGCCAGATTTTTGTCATATATATATTTCAATATAACAGTAATTGTGCTTTAAACTGTGAGGATTTGTTAAATTCATTTACTTAGAAAATAAACAAAACATAATATTTGAGCTCAGTATTGACATAAAGAACATTTACAGGCACTCGTTAATATTTGCTGTATGAGATCCTACAGTCCTGTTGTATGAAATTGTCTAAATTATGAATTTTGTGGGTTTTTCGTCAGGCTGAATGGTTCTATAAGTCTGGTTCTGTAAGGCTGGTTCTGTAGAAGCTACAGCAGCTACACCACCACATTTTTAAACCTGAGAGCCGTGATAGCTCAGTTAGCCAGAAAACACTGAACTGTGCGGATGAGTGGTCCTCATTTACAGGGACTGAGCGGTCCTCACCCCTGGCCTGCGTTAAGGGATTTTGTGTGGAGGCTGAATAATTTGGGGTACTGCGACCGAAAGAGAGACTTTTTTAGTTTTTTAGTTTACTGCGATTTCCTAGGATTTGATTTCACGACGACGCCACGCTGAAACACTACGCTGAAACACTACGCCACCCTCTCACATGTTCATGTACGGACCCCTTAATAATGAGTAACACTCCCCAGTCTGTGCACTCCTTCCGTTGCCTTTAGTTCTGTTGGTTTTAGAGGAAACAGCCCTAAGGAACCAGGACTGATCTGAGGCCTGTCCACAGGCCTTCCCTCACTGCGGCCTGCTTTTCTGTCGTCTCTGCAGCCGATACTGCTGGCAGTGTCCCGCTGCTTCCTCGTCCCTCACACACACACACACACACACACACACACACACACACACACACATCCATCCGTAAGTAGACAGGGAACAGTCACCCCCCCCCCGTGCCACCTGCACACTGCACTAAGAGCTATTCCCACAAAGCAGAACCTCTCAGTTAGCTGCATCACTAAACCCATTCATGTCCACCTCCCATGTTTGTGGTATGATGAGGAGAAATGGGACAGAAGCTGTTCTGATTGGTTAACAGTGGTGACGTCTTGTGTAGGTAGACGTTTGAGGAACATTCACTAATAAAAGCATGTCATTATAGATGAGAGCGAAATAACCTACATTTGGCTAAGTGAGGAAATCCTGCTTTGTGGAATAGCGTGAAGGATGTGTAGTGATGGTGCTCGACCTTCTCACTGCTGAAGCATGGACTGGGTTATTACCAGTTAAGCTGTAAAAGAGGAGGTGTGTGTGTGTGTGTGTGGGGGGGGGGTGATCTGACTGCATTGTGATCCTCAAGTTTATTACTGTTCTGTAGGACTGAGGATGCTATTCAGTTTGTCTTAAAAAGCTGTACCGTTCTTCACACACACACACACACACACTCTCACACACACACCTTCCTTCCTATCTGTACGTCCTGTTCCTCTCCAGTTGTGAACTGACCGCAGACCTCAGTCCTGTTGTATAGTCCAACACCTGCCCTGTACATGTTCATGATTTTTTTTATATTTACAGCTGTTCTTCTGTCCAGATGTGGACGCGCTCGCATGTCTACTCGACCCGTCAGGTGCCCATTGAACTGGTCAGAGAGGATCCGAAATATCCTATATTTAAAAAATCTACACCAAATTAACAAGTTTCATTTCTGAAGTTGTACAAAGGGCTCGGTCGGTTTCTCGCTTCGGCATGAGCTGTGTACAGACGTACGAGCATGTGTACAGATGTGCCTTCGCAGCGACACTACAGTTAAAAAAAGAAGAAGGGTTACTTGTGTCTAATCCAGCAGAGTGCCAGAATCATTTAATAGGCAGAAATCATTCTGGCAGTCTTCTTTAGTATTATATTATTTTTATATCTATACATAAAACGTACTTTCTCTTTTTTTGTTTTTTAATAATTAATTATTTGCATGTTAGCTCTATCCAGTAGCTTGCTAATGTATGTTTTAGTTTATGAATTACTGGTTTATGTTGAAGGAAAAGAAACTAACCACAGTATGCTGTTATTCTTAATTATCCTGTACTATCCTGAATGTTTGTACTTGCTTTTCTCCCCCATCTTTTAAGTAAATAAATTTATTAAAGTGTCCTTCTGTCCAGTCTAGTCCGTGACCGTCTGACTGAAAGGGTGAAGCGGTTTACATTTAAGGATGCTCGTCTCCAGAGCGACTTAAAAAGAGCTTCACTGTTACTCAGAAAGTAAAGACCCTTAGCTAGTTTATATCGGCTAGAATCCAGAAGGTCCTCTAATCTTAGACTCTACCAAATACAGAAGTCAGTCTGGAGACACAGTCCTCTACATACTCTACACTCTGCACACTTAGTCCTCTCAGAAGAGGAGGGTCTTCAGTCTGGGTTTGAACCACCTTAAATTAGCAGATTTCCTTCGTGGCAAGGGGTGTCTGGATACTTTTGGACATGCAGTGTACCAGTTATAAGCGTTAGGCCACCACACTGACGCCTATTCGTTCATTTACATTTAAGGCATTTAGCAGACGTTCTTCTCCAGAGTTCTTACAGAAGAGCTTCACTGTTTACTCAGCTCCTCTAATCTTAGACTCTACTAAACACAAGTCAATATGGAGACCATAGTACTCTTCTCTTCGCCTGAGTACTCTCAGAAGAGGAGGGTCTTCAGTCTGGGTTTGAGGACAGCAAGCGTTGGATGGATGGCGGGTCGAGCCGAGCTGTACTTGAAGCTGGAAGGGCTCTTGGTGCAGATCGGCTTTTGACCATCGCCATCAAGTACGGAGGGGCTGGCTGGTCGAGTCCAGGCATGAGTGTGAAGAAGGAGTGTGAGAAGGACGGAAACGCAGACAGGTAAACGTAAACTCAAGTTCCAGTGTTTATTTTCCTGCATTCAGTAGCTTAAAGTTATCTGGTTCATTCTGAGCAGTCCACACGGCACAAACCCACAAACCTAAACACACACAAATACAAATAAATACCAGCTACGGGCGAAAGGGAAGCGCTTTCCGTTCCACCGCTCCCTTCGCTTTGCTATCTTACACCATCCAGACGATTCTACCCACAGAAAAGGAAGACATTGACGGCAACGCTCGGCTTGACGGAACACTGAACTGACCTGAGGCAAATGTGGTCATCACCTGCATGTGAAATACATCAACAAGCAGTTAGTCTCGCTAACTGTCTTCGCTGGCTCGGCAAAAACCTTGTATCTCTAAAACTGCAGCTTAACACGAGAAGGAAAAAAAATCTTCAATGGAAGTCAATGTAAAAAAAATTGGAGCATTTCTATTGGTTCACTCATCTTGAAATTTGGGCACGAGGTCAGATAAAAAAAATGGAAAAGCAAGGATCGCTGGTTCAAGTCCAGGTCTGCCATCAGCAGCCGGAGCCGGAGAGAGCACAACAGGCCCTGGATCTCTCTGGAAAGGTAGGTCTCTCTCTCTCTCTCTCTCTCACCACATCACTCCAGTGTGATGCTGGCCGGCACGAGCATCTGCTAGCAGATGCCTCAGACCTGGGTACCCGGCACTGTTGTTGGTTGCCTGGTGATGTTGCGTCTGTGGCAGTTTGTAAAGAGGCCGGAGGCATGTGTCAGCCCCCACCTTCACTAGTGTCGGGAGCATGACATGTGATAGGGGAAAGTCCTAACGAGTGGGATGGGTAATTAGCTAGCTAAAATTGGGGAGGAGAATTGGGTAATTTTTTTTTTAACTGCAAAAAGAGATACAAGATTTTTGCGTAGCCAAAATGATGATGATGATGCTCAGATTTGAATCGAGTAAATTCAACACATCACCTTTTTCAGGGCAGAGCCACAGTTAGTTGAGGCAGCTCTAACAACACTATAGAGGCAGAAGAACTGAGGCGGAAGCATGGTCGCCCTTCAAGGCATCACGTGACCACCGTGGCAGGAGTGTGTGCACGCATGGCTGTGTGGAGGAAGAACCTGGCTCAGACCTGACCACACTGAGAAAAAGTGATGCATGAGTTTCTAATGAATTAAATACATCGACACACCTGTCTGTCAGATTAGCTGCTTCTGGCAGTGATGGTGCGGAGGGGATCCGTTTAATTATGAGAAGACCTCAGCTGAATTAAGTACGGTACTGTACAGAGGTCAGGGAGCCTTCATTTCCAGTCAAACCAGCCATGAAGTTCTAAAGTTCTTCAGCGTCTGTAAAAAAAAAGGGGGAAATCACAGACGCCTTAAGGCTTCTCAGGAGACTCACTATCATTGTTTCAGCAGAAATCTGCAGGGAGAACCACAGCTACCCCTTCATCTGTTAAACATGGTGGTGGGGGTGTTTTGAAATCTGCAGGACGATTGGTCCATATCTTTTTGGCCCAGGAGCCAAAGCGTACTCCCTGATCTGTTAAACACGGTGGTGGGGGGTTTCTGAAATCTGCAGGGAGAACCACAGCTACCCCTTCATCTGTTAAACATGGTGGTGAGGGGTTCAGTGAGGGGCTCCTAAGTTCAGTCTTCGAAGTAGGGGCATTTTCTGCTTCTCATCATACAAGGTGCCTCAAACACATTCAACGATGTTGAGGTCTGGACTGTCTTGGGTGGTCAGTCCATTGTTCATGTTCTCACAGTGAAAGGACGGACACCAAGACCTGCGGATGTTTTCATATCTGAAACAAAGCTGGAGCTTAAACTTCCTCTTACTCTCAAAGATGCAACGACTGAGTGCTGTTTTTCTGACTGGGGGCAGCACTGGTGGTCTTCCAGATCTTGCATGGTTGTTAGGAACTCCATTATCTCTGTACCTTTTAATCAGTTTTTGAACACCACTCTGGAATTATCTCCTGAAACATGAAGAACCTGCACATACAGCATATGTGTAAATTCATTGCATCCCTTTTTCCAGTGCAGGACCTCTCAATCATCTCAGAATGAGAACATTGCTCTTAAATCCGACCTCAGATCAGTTCAGGTCATTCAGGTATTCAGTGTTATATAACAGAGCTGAGGAGATCCCAGATCAGCATTCTCACTCTAGATCTGTTAGATATGAGGTCAGGTCAGGTCTACGGAGGATATTTCACAAAGCCAAAAGGCAAGAGCGTAGAAGAGCTAGTAGAGCTACTAGAGGATTTTACTGAACTATCACGCTTTGTGAAATAACCCCATGCACATACGTGCGCAGACGTACAGAAGGAGAGGACTTCTTCACTGTATGCTGCGCAGCTGGTTGTACACGTGCTCCAAAATCTGGGAATAGGCCTGGTCTTTGGGTGCATGACCACTGAGGGAAGCCTGAAAGGGGAAAAACAGGGCGTGAGAACTCAGTAGTGGTGTGAAATGATCACAATCATGTTTGGACACTGGGATATATATTTAGAAATCATAATATAAAGAGAAATATAGTGAGACTGATACTAATACACAAACACTACACGTCTAAAAGTTTGTGGACACCCCTTCTAATGAATGCATTCAGCTACTTTAAGCTACTTTGCTGATACAGATGTGCACACACACACACACACACACTCACAGCTCATCCAGTCCCTGTAGAGAACAAGTACTGCCAATAGAATAGGACTCTCTGGAGCAGATAAGCATTGATGACTCTATTGGCACCATGCTGCCTAATGCCAGACGTGGACTAGTAGAGGGGTATAAAGCCCCCCAGCATAATCCAGCAGAACTGTGTTCTCTGGAATGATGGTAGTGGTGCTCCATCCAGTACTTTTGATGGAATGAGGTGAGGTGGTAAGTCTAAAAGTAGGGCACTGACAACAAGTGCACTGGGCCTGATACAGTGCACTGTGCTCTTGTGTGTGTGACTTAACTGACCTTAATTTTGTCCAGTATTGAGGTATCAGGACACCACATCTGACTGAAGTTCACCAGGTCAGGAGCTGCTCGATAGAACTCCACCAGCAACATCTACAGCCCACACACACACATACACACACACATTTTAACAGTTTAACAGTTATGGACAAGAAAACACACCTCTGCACACATCCTATAAACTAGAGTAAACCAGATGGTGTGTGATCTGTGCCCCTGTGGCTTAGAGTCACATTACTGATCTAGGCTCAGCTCAGGAACACCCCTACCCCTACCTGTCCATGCAAATATCTAATCAGCTAATCATATGGAGGAGGATGGATGAGCTACAACAGCAGAAGACCACGTCAGGTTCCATTATTGTCAGCCAAGACCAGAAAGCTGAGGCTGCAAAGACTCAGCAGAGGCTCACCAACACTGGACAGTTGAAGCCTGGAGAAGTGACACCTGGTCAGAAGAATCGGATGATTCTGCTGAGGTTCTTCGATGGTAGGATCTGAGCATAAATCCATGGACCCAACCTGCCTGGCGTCAATAGTCCAGGCGGGTGGAGGTGGTGTAATGGCATGGAGAATGCTTTCTTGGGACACTTTCGGCTCTTTTGGTTAATACCAATCAATCATCACTTGAATGCCACAGCCTAGTTGAGCATGTGAGCAGAGGTGTCAGGTAATGAAGTACAAATACTTAAAAATGTTGGTTCTCTAAACTTTACTGGAGTAATTATTTCTTTTTCAGACTTTTTACTTTTAATTCTTACATTTTAAAATCAGCTTCGTTCCTCCTATTTAATTTCCCTTTGTTTTCATTCCGGCTCATCATCAATAAAAACCCTCTCCAGATAAATCTCTCCATCCGGAAAGTGAGAGTCTGATCCTGATTGGATGAGAAGTATAAACAGACTCCATTCTGACTCCCTATTGGTTTATAAGAGATCATCACACCTGCACACGTCCCGTCCCTCTCCAGCGAGCTCACAGCAGACGTCTGTAGTCTAGTATGAAGACTGTGTCCGTGGCAGAGACTCAAGAGAGCTGCAGTGAAACGTCCCGACTGAGCCCCACATTTACACTCCAATAAAGCTTATTGATCACACGCCTCTGAAGTCTGACTTTCTGCAGCTTTACAGAACTTCTAGACAACGACTCCTCATATTTTCCTCCATGAAGCTCATGTTGATGCTCAGTAGAGCACAGAGACGCTCCTTTAATAGAGCTGATATTACTGAAATGCTTCATTTTCAATGGGCAGATCTGCAGCTGAATCAGGAGCCTAGTGCAGCCCAACATTTTTAACATCAACATTTTAATAGATCATTCTCCTCATTATGGCTTTTAGAGAAATGGGGTTTGGGGAGGGGGGGGTAGTGCACTATAGACCCCTGTGGCGCGGCCTAAGCTTTCGGTCTTTGTTTTCCTTCCATTACTTTTACTTTTCTACTTGAAGTGGTTCTGAAACCAGTACTTTTACACTTTTACTGGAGTAAAAAGCTTAAGCTGATACTTCAGCTTCTATAGAAGTCTTTTAAACCCCCGTATCTCCACTCACTTCTACCTGGGGAATGAATGGGAATACTAATAAGACTCCTAACTGAGCCGATACGCATTCATACCATTTCATTGAGGACGTCTGTCGTGAGGAAGTTGTCTTGCACGTATGTCACCTCCACAGCCACTGGGATGCCGTAGTCGTTTGGCCTTTGCTAAGAGACAGAAAGAGAGAGAGAGGGGAGAATGATAAGTCTATCCTGGGCCTGTAGGTCACATTAGTGTAGTCTTAGTAGAAGGTCTTTGGTTAAGAGATGATGGGATGCGCTCTCTTAGTCCGAAAAACCCACTAAAGTCATCTCTACATCATCAAGACCTGAGCTTTCAACTTTTTTTTTTAAATTCTGAGATGTGTCAGATACCATATTCTGCACTTACCTCTGGTGGAGGGACCACCCAGAATGGAGTGATGGTCGATGCCACGCCCTGGTTGCCATGGTAATATGGTCCTGTAGATTAAAACACCAAATGTACTTTGTACTGTAAGTTTTATTACAACATGTAGGTCAGAAGAAAGAAACGTGAATGAGCCCAGACTGAATTCAGCAGCTGTTGTTCTCGGAGCCAGACACACTCCTGACCCAGCTTTTTTTTTTTTCTTTTTAAGTGGAAACTCATGGCTCACCGCAGATGATGCCCAGGCAGGGCTGGAAGCCATTGCTGCTGCCCTGGAGGCGGAGCTGATGGTCCATCTGTGAGTCAATGTCCTGCAGAGATGGGAGGGCAGGGCCTCGAGGGTGACTGTGGTACCAGCCCACCAAAGACAATCCTCGCATGAACAGATTCTGACAAATCTGCAAAGGTTTGGAAACACCCGGCTTTCTTATTAAATGGGAAAGCAGTAAAACATCAGTGAGCTCCTGCTCAAATTCCATGTACAGTTGAGTGTAAACAAGTCCCACCTTCTACAGACACACAATTCTGTGCATGCTATTACACAATTACTGTTTATTTACTGAATTTAACAGCTTAGGGAACAATGCACATGAAAATGTGGATGTACTTATATAATAAAAAATATAATTATAATAATATAATAATACAATTATATAATATCACATTATTATGTTTTTATTGATCTGCTAAATTCAGTAATATATATATATGTTTCCTGCAGAGGATTTGTTCACTTATTTACACTCAGATCATTATGTGTCATTTGAACAGGGGTGCTCAAACTTTTGAATGTGGCAGAGTATTTACAATAAACAAGGACTGAAAGAGAAAGAGAAAATAAAAATAATATTTCATCTTAATAACTTAAAGAGCAAACTACAAAAAAAAACATTAAGAAGAAAACAAATTAAGCAAATTAAGATTAAATTAGTAAACGAGTATATATTAGTAGACATGATTAAAAACAATAATAATAGTAATAATAAATACAACTAAAATAGGCATCAATCCCTTAAACAAGCTATGTTCCGTCGGCGGGCCGAAAGTCTTATTACAGACTTCTATTATCAGAGAATACCCCCAATACGCCTTTAAGGTATTTAAAGAAATCAGAGGAAAAAAAGGTCAAATAAAAACTTTACTACATTAAAATGACTAAAATTATAATAAAATAACAGCACGAATACCAGTAATAAAAACTCAAAATAAAAATGATGAAAAGTAAAGAAAATAAAAATGTTGATGTTTACATGTGATTTTGTTTTACTCTAAATAATCTGAGTCATTATTCTACATGGATCTGACCTCCATCTGACCTCTGGTATGTCACCCTGTATGTGTGATGTCTGAACTGACCTCTTCCTCCACAGCAGGTGCAGCTTCTCTGTCAGCCAATCGCGTGCGGCACGGAAAAGCTCGCAAGACTGTCAGCACTGAGGGAGAAAAGGTAATCGAGACGAGACAGGTTAATAACTCTGATTAAATCTGGATTAAATATGGATGGAATTCCACACTGATTATATAATACTGCACATTTACATACATAAATAATATTTTTACCCAAAATAATATAATATACCCTTGATGTAACACACTTAGCAAAGCCTGCGTTACTTAATTTACACATGTTGACACAATGATTGACTGTTTGTTTATCATTAATGCCTCGATTGATCAAATCATGTAACTCAGGGGGGAGAACGTAGAGTTAGGCGTGGTGTGTTTGCCAGGCCAGAGAATCGAACCCCAGTCTAACAATGGGAAGTGTCTGTGTTGCGACCCTATTGCAGTTTGTCTTCTGTGATATTAATATTAAAAGGCAATAATATGACAATAATCACTACTATGGAAGCTCTAGTTACTGGAAAAGTCACTTGTCACTAGGTCCGGAGAATTAGACCCTTCCTCTCTAGAGAGTCACCCAGGTGCTCGTTCAGTCTCTCGTCACTTCAAGACTTGACCACTGCAGCTCTCTTCTGGCTGGTCTTCCTTTACACACCATCAGGCCCCTGCAGCTGATCCAGAATGCAGCGGCACGGGTCGTCTTCAACGTTCCTAAATTCAGCCATGTTTCTCCACTGCTGCGTTCTCTCTTCACTGGCTTCCTGTAGCTGCTGCCCAGGTCATCAGATTCAGACCCTGACTCTGGCCTACAAAGACTGGACCAGCCAGCCCCTCCGTACTTGATGGCGATGGTCAAAAGCTGATCTGCACAGAGAGCCCTTCCAGCTTCAAGTACGGCTCGGCTCGACCCGCCACCCTTTAAGATCCAGGGAAGCCGAGCATCCAGACTTTTTACTGTCCTGCACCGAAGTGGTGGAACGAACTTCCCCTGGGTGTCCGAACAGCAGAGTCCAACACTCGCTGTCCTCAAACCCAGACTGAAGACCCTCCTCTTCTGAGAGTACTCAGGCGAAGAGAAGAGTACTATGGTCTCCATATTGACTTGTGTTTAGTAGAGTCTAAGATTAGAGGATCTTTGAATTTTAGTCTATTTAAACTAGCTGAGGTTCTTCTTCAGTAAACAGTGAGGCTCTTTAGTAAGTCGCTCTGAAGAAGAGCTTCTGCTAAATGCCTTAAATGTAAATGTAAATGTAATAGGTGAAGCTTACACTGTGTCGTAGTGTCCCATCGGCCTCCGAGATAGCCCACCACCTCACTCGTGGTCAGGTGACAGTGGAAATCCTGCAGAGGAAGATAGAGGTTGGTTTTACATGTCTGGTTATGTCTCTCTGTGCTTAAAGCAGATCAACTGTAGAGAACTGTGAGGTAGGAGTGTGGACCCACATTCAGACCCAGAAGATTTAAGGCCTAAATGGTTACACCATCTGATCAGAGATGAGTCAAAGCTTTCCAAACAAAGACCAGACAGAAGCAGTGTTTACCATCAGCAGCAGAACGTTGCTGGACACGGCGACGTTAAACGGCTGGAAGCGGTTGATGGCAGAGAAAGCAGACAGTTCCACTAGTGTGTGAGGATCTCTGAGGGGAGAAGACTTCATTAAGACACAGGCTCTCGTCTATCTGTCAGCCAGCAAAGCTTGCCAAGTCTACAGCGCTCACTAAAAACCAACCCATAATGAAATATAGTGAACATATGAACATATAGTCACAAATATAATATGAAATATAATTATATATATATATATATATATATATAGTAAAAATCAAATTTTTTATGTATATATATATAAATTAATATTTATATACAGTATATATATATACAGTAAAAATAATACAGTAAAAATATATTTTTACTGTGTATATATATATATAAAATATAATACTGTATTGTATAATATAAAAAAACAGTAAAAACGTTTAAATATATATATATATAATATAGTAGAAAATCTAATAATAATAGTAAAATAATACTAATAATAGTAAAAAGTAAATAATATAGTAAAAAAGTAAGAATATTAAAATAATACTAATAATAGTAAATTATATATAATATAGTAGAAAATATAGTAATACTATTAAAATAATAGTAATAATAGTAAAAAAAAAATCACTGTCCATGGATCGTTGTTTTTTTGTGATTTGGACGGAACGCTGTCGAGTCCAGCTGCCTTTAACTCGAGCAGATAGTCCCGGTTTGGATGTTAATAGAGAGTATGTATAGTGTGTGTGTGAAGTGTGTGTATATAGTGTGTGTACTGAGTGTATATGTATAATATAAATGAATCTAACCTTAATGATCGTTAACTTAATCGAAAATGAATGAAATTCACAACATATTTGATTAATTATGCAGCTACTATTGATGATCAGAGATATTTCCTAGTCCACCTGCTCTTAAAATCACAGTAAAATCAACACTATCAGCGTTATGTTTAAATATACAAGCTTGGAAAAGTCCAACACTTCTGTCTGGACGTCTGTTTATGTTAATTGTATAGCATTTTTTTTTTCAAGTACGTATATTTTTAGAAAAAGATCATACATAAAAGACACAACTATGTAAAATAATGTGGGTATTAAAGATATCAATTAGAATATTAATTATTAATTATAATTCATTAACACTATTATTTCTTTTTAATATTAACAACTTAATTTTAATTATTTTTTGTTATTATTATCATTAATAATAATAATAATAATAAATAACATTATAAATGACATTAATAATAGTATTTTAAAACAAAAACTAAAATAAAATAAAATAATAATGGCCTGAAAAACAATTTAATAAAATATAATACAAAGAAAACTGTAAAATGTAAAATGTGAATATTAAAAATAACTATCCATTATAGTATTTTGGTATTTAAAATAATATATTTTTAAATAATATTAATAACAGTACTTTAGTATTTTAAATAACAGTATTTATAAACAATATTAATAATACTATGTTTAAACTGCATGAATGACTCCTGGTGTCTGACTATTGTCCACATCTCTATTACAGGTTTGTTACCTGGCGATGTCTCTGGTTCCGAGAGTGCAGTACCTGACGGGGATTCTCTCTCTGTCTCCTTTCCTCTGCACCAGGCCGATGTCTGTCACACACAACAAAGTTATTCACTAAAGAACCACAATCCAGTCCTCCTGAGATCAGAGGAGCTGTCCTAAAAAGACTCCTGTCCCGACTGTGGGAGAGTGTGTGCTGTGCTCTGAACTGTGCCGAGCCGCTGCCCACCGTGCAGTTCTGGCTTAGTCTTTCTGTTTTTCTCCTCCGCTGGAACAGCCGTCTTCCCTTCCTCCTCTTCATCATCTCCCATCTCATCATCCTCACCCTCGCTGGCCAGGCTCTGAAACCACAGAGCCAAAAAAAATCACAATTTTGACGACGTACATGATTACTGACAAACTGTCCCATGTTGTGATGTATACTGGTGTTTACTGGTTTACTGGATACTGGTGTTCACACTCTGCTGTGTGTTCCTCTCACCATGTCAGCACTGGGCTGGTACTTTCGGAGCCAGCTGGTTTTGTACTGGACCAGTTTCTCTCCACGGTAGCGCACCGACGCCCAGCCACAGCCGGACTTCTTTGCTGGATTGACCAGACGTTTGCAGTGTGTAGCCCAGGCGCTCGGAGAGTTGAAGATCTGCCCGGTTTCCACCCAGCGGATCTTTCCATCTGTCAGCAAATCACCCACGAAATTCTTCCCCTGGTGAGAGACAGAGAGATAGAGAGAGAGAGAGATCAGAGCGAGAGAGAGCGGGAGGTCTGCAGATGTGGTCTGAAGAGTGGGAAGATCACAGCACAGCACTAATAACAGGAAGAAATTCCAGGGAATGCTTAAAAAAATTAACCATACGCATAAGCAGCCTCTTCAGA
The DNA here is from genome assembly GCF_030463535.1 of Salminus brasiliensis. NCBI lineage: Eukaryota > Metazoa > Chordata > Actinopteri > Characiformes > Bryconidae > Salminus > Salminus brasiliensis. Next base: position 1,724,629 of record NC_132883.1, read on the forward strand.
CACCTTTTAAATCTGACAGTTAACCCTTCTAGAGCCAAAACCCTTCACACCACGCCTCTGCTTGTAGGTAGGAGATATTTTATGATGTTAATTCGACAGAAAACTGATGAGAGATACATTTTATTATGTCATTTACTCATTAATTATGTATATAGGTCTATATAGCAGTGTTGGCTGAGGAAGGCCTAGCGCCGAGACGTTTGTGTTTTATCTGTGAGTCAAACAAATATATTAAATATATTAAATATATTAGTGCTGTTCTATTTCTCCTTTAATTCCTAAAGGCATAAAAAACATATTTTCTCTTTTTTCTATGATGTTATTACTAAACAACAAGCCTCAGCGTGTCAGAAGCAGAGGGGTGTAAGGGGTTAAATCTCAGTGTTATTTATGAAGAGAAAGTGAGCAGTACCAGGTAGTGTATCGACAAAACTCCATCTCCAGGTTCCACCAGGCCGTCCTTCAGCAGCACCCTGAGCGTGATTCCCCTGCGGGTCAGAACGGACCCCCGTCCCGCCGACACTCTGAGCTCAGCATCCTCTCCTCCGCTCAGTTCTTCATCCTCCTCATCACCTCCCTCCTCCACCACCTGAGGAGACGAGGGTGGCTCGGAACCTGAGGGTAAACAGGCCACATGAAGCTTACTCACAACGTCGTGGTTATGGAGTACATCGTGTACTACATCTGACCCCACACTACACCAATGAGGGTCCTTGGGCAAGACTCTAAACTCCTAAAGAGATCAAGAGACAAATGCCACTAAGGCAGAGTGACGTCTGTATTTCACTCCTGTAGCTGAGGAATAACTCCATATTAACTCAATAATAACTACAAATATTACAAAAAATAACTTAAAAATATTTCAATAATAATCCAATAATAACTTAAAAACAAGTAAAAAAACACAATAATAGCTTAGACATAACTCAAAATAATAACGAAATAATAAATGTATGAATAGCCATTAATAACTCAAAAATAACCAAAGATAACAATTATAATCTAACAATAACTCAAAATAACTGAATCACAACTGAAACATAACTCAAAATAATAACTTAAAAATAACACAAAAATAATAGAATAACTAAAAAATATCTCAGTCATAACTGAAACATAACTCAAAATAATACATGAATAAATAACCATTAATAACTCAAAATTGACTAAAAATAACAAAACTAATCCAATAATAACTAAAAAATACTTTAATTATAACTGAACCACTAAGACTGAAACATAACTCCAAGTAATAACTAGATAATACATGAATAAATAACCATTAATCATTCAAAACTAATCCAATAATAACTCAAAAATAACACATTAATAACTGAAACATTACATAAATACTAAATAATAAATTAATAAATAACCATTAATAACTCAATAATAACTAAACAGTAACTAAAAATATCTGAACGATTATTTTAAATAATCTTAAAGGTCCTAATTTTAAAAGTCCATAATCACAGAGAAGAACCAAATGACTCTTTTGAGATGATAGAACCATTGATCTACACAGAACCATAGCCTTCACTAAAGAGCTACTGCAGAACCTACTATATGAGTTTCAGCATCGTATAGAACCTATTTATGGTGCCGTATAGAAGCAAACTTTCAAACATTATTACATTTTCATCATAGAGACAAAACATTTAATCCACAAATGGCCTTGCTGAGGTGTCATGGTCCTATACAGAACCGTTACCATTACTAAAGAACCACAGCAGAACCCTCTTCAGGAGTTCCAGCACCATGTTACTGCTGCTGTTTAGAAGCATTTCAACTGGTTCTTTAAACAAAAAACACACAACAGAACGAAATGACTCTTTTAAGATGATGGAACCATGGTTCCACATAGAACCTTCACATAGGAACCACAGCAGAACCTGTTAAATGAGTTTCACGATCGCACAGAACCTATTTGTGGTGGTCATAATGGTTCTGTTAAAGACATGGCCTTGCTGAGGTGTCATGGTCCTATACAGAACCATTACCATTACTAAAGAACCACAGCAGAACCCCCTGCAGGAGTTCCAGCCCTGTATTTTTGCTGCTGTTTTAAATGGTTCTTTAAAAAAAAAAGAAGCACATAACAGAACAAAATAACACATTTGAGATGATGGAACCATGGTTCCACATAGAACCTTCACATAAGAACCACTGCAGAACCTATTGAATGAGTTTCACGATCGCACAGAACCTATTTGTGGTGGTCATAATGGTTCTGTTAAAGACATGGCCTTGCTGAGGTGTCATGGTCCTATACAGAACCATTACCATTACTAAAGAACCACAGCAGAACCCCCTGCAGGAGTTCCAGCACCATGTTACTGCTGCTGATTAGAAGCATTTCAACTGGTTCTTTAAACAAAAAACACACAACAGAACGAAATGACTCTTTTAAGATGATGGAACCATGGTTCCACATAGAACCTTCCCATAGGAACCACTGCAGAACCTATTGAATGAGTTTCACGATCGCACAGAACCTATTTGTGGTGGTCATAATGGTTCTGTTACAGACATGGCCTTGCTGAGGTGTCATGGTCCTATACAGAACCATTACCATTACTAAAGAACCACAGCAGAACCCCCTGCAGGAGTTCCAGCCCTGTATTTTTGCTGCTGTTTTAAATGGTTCTTTAAAAAAAAAAGAAGCACATAACAGAACAAAATAACACATTTGAGATGATGGAACCATGGTTCCACATAGAACCTTCACATAAGAACCACTGCAGAACCTATTGAATGAGTTTCACGATCGCACAGAACCTATTTGTGGTGGTCATAATGGTTCTGTTAAAGACATGGCCTTGCTGAGGTGTCATGGTTCTATACAGAACCATTACCATTACTAAAGAACCACAGCAGAACCCCCTGCAGGAGTTCCAGCACCACGTTACTGCTGCTGATTAGAAGCATTTCGACTGGTTCTTTAAACAAAACACACATAATAGAGGTTCTCCATCATAGGGAAGAACCAAATGACTCTTTTGAGATGCCATGTGTCTACACAGAACCCGTGCTCGGGCTGGCAGGCGGGCTGGCAGGCGGGCAGGCGGGCTGGCAGGCGGGCAGGCGGGCTGGCAGGCGGGCAGGCAGGCGGGCAGGCGGGCTGGCGGGCAGGCGGGCAGGCAGGCTGGCGGGCGGGCAGGCAGGCAGGCACACACGTCCAGCTACGCGTCAACGGGTCGGATTCACTGTTTTCAGGCATTTCCAACTAATGTTTCCACAGAAACACGTTAGAAACGACTCGAATATGATATTAATATTATTATTTACCAAATAAACTAATAACTGAAGCAGTAATGAGAGCGTGCGGGTTAGAGACCCCTCTTGTTGACGGCAGCCCGGCTCAGTTAGGCGTGAATCCCCGCATGTAAACACCAAGCCCCGCCGTCCCTCCGCGCCTGGAAGTGGACGGAAGTTAAACACGGCGCTTTTGGAAGTTTCCTCCTCACTAAACGAAGTCTGGGCTGGTTTTCGGGGGGATTCCTGGATTAGAGAGCTGTCTGTTTAGGACGGTTAACTTTGCTCGGGTGTAAAATAATAATAAACGGGTAAAAACAGGCCACTGATGAGCTTTTGTTGGAGATTCGTGGTGCCATCTTTGTTCTTCTTCCCTGTTATGGCTACTCCTCGCCTCGCCGCGGCCTGCTAATTATTAATTTCATCTGGTCATTAGAAGATAAAGCAGAAAGAAAAGCTCCGTCTCTTTCATTCTCACCCATTTCCCAAGAGCCGCCGGACAGCAGCGCCTTAACCTGCAAGAGCTCCCCGGACTCAGACGCTCTGTTTCGGCCACTTTGGTCAACTACAGCCGCTGCTTTTAGGGCTTTATTTTTGCGAGAGGTAGCCAGCAGGCTATTATTCAAAAGCATCAAATGCAGGCGTGTGTGAGCGTGTGTGTGTGTGTGTGTACGTGTGTACGTGTGTGTGTGTGTGTGTGTACGTGTGTGTGTGGAGTTTCCTTGTTGTGTTGCCAGAGACGGCAAATCCAGATCCAGAAAGTGAGAATCCGTTCCAGGGTTTTGTTCCGACCGCCTTCACAGCTCAGCTGCAGCGCCGCGCTGCCCAAGCAGCTGGAACCGGAGCTGGAAATCCCGGAGCCGGAGTTTCACTTTCTGGATCCGGATTTACCAGCATGTCACTCCCCTCCCCTTTTCTCCCTCTGCCCGTCCTTGTCACTCTCTCCTATCCGCTCTGCCGGAGTGTGCTGAGCGCGGTTTTTATTTTGATCCATGGCTGTTTTTATAACCCGTCTCCCCCGCTTTCATCAGCAGCCCCGCGGAGGTGATTTTTAAGCCCTGAAAATGAAAGTAAATTTATGAAAGGTAGATTTATGAAAGCACCGTTTTTGCGGTGGTCAAGTGAGCGGCTGGACAGGAGCGATTACTAGAGGCGTTACGGTAATGATGCAACAACCGGGATGACCGCTAGAGGGCGACAACGGAGCGCAGTTTATAGCACTATATAGCGTACAGTAGAAATAAATGTATATATTTATTTATATTTATATTTTTATATATATTTGTACATTTTTATTTATGTATAATTTTAATGAGCTTGTTTATGATCTATAAGCTATAACAGACTAAATGCTAAGAGAAATACACTATGTATAATTTTTATTCCTGTACATTTAATCTCTTGTCTGTACATATTTCTATTTTTGAATCTTTATATGTTTCTTGTACTGTGTTTTCTTTTTCACAAGATCAGACAATCGTCAAAGCTCTGCACTCTTTGTACCGTGTATGATTGTGTATGTGACATATAAACTTTGATTTGCTTTGGTTTGATTTTTACAGTAAGGATACCTGTCCCACTGCAGCACACCTGATAATCAATAAAAGACTGATTAGACATTTCTTGGCATTGTATAATTACAAAAACATCAAGGCTCTTTACATAAATGCATAAAACGTCACTGTTTACTGTCAGTTATTGAATAGATGTGTATTTTTTGTAATAATAGTATTAATGCAAGAACATTGAGCAAAATTATCGTCTACATTTATAGTCATGCATATAAATATACTACTACTATATATCTATTGCAATATTAATGTTAATATAACATGCGGATATAGACATATGTATATAGTCACTTATAGTACATATTCCTATTATCCACTTATATACACATACATGACCTAGTATATGTACTACTACTATACTGTGCACACTCATCTGTGTGTGTGAGAGTGTATATATACATATATACACATAATATTAATTTGGGCATGATTTGGAATAATACACACCTGTATAAATATGATTTCCCACCTGACAAATATGACACATCATATAACAAATCAGGCCATGAGGAGGAAGGAACTGCCCACAGAGCTCAGAGACAGGGTCGTCTGGAGGCACAGATCTGGAGAAGGCTACGAAAAATGTTGCCCAAGAGCACAGTGGCCTCCACCTCCTAAAGCTGGCCTCAGGCCTCAGTTCTAGACGTCCTGTCTGGAGGAGGAAACCAGCCGCTGCTCATGACCTTCCTCATACCATCCCTACGATGAAGTACGGTGGTGGCAGCATCATGCTGTGGGGGTGTTTATCAGCGCCTGGGACAGGGAGACCGGTCAGGGTTGAGGGAGGGGAAGCTGAATGGGGACTGGGATCTCAGACTGGGCCGAAGGGTCACCTTCTAACAAGACAATGACCCTAAAGTTTTAGCCCACCAGTGGCTTTGTTGAGATGTCATGTTCTATACAGTACGTCTGCCCTCACTATAGAACCATAGTAGAACCCCTTTGCATGAGTTTCAATACCGTATACAACCTAAAAGAACTTAAAGAACTTTTCCATCATAGAAAACAAACCAAATGGCTCTTTTAATGTGCCATGGGTATATCTAGAACCATTGCTTTTACTAAAGAACCATTGAAGAACCCCATATATGAACCATTTCGGACCCTTTTACAAGTATTTCTTTTAAAGAACCAAATAAAAGAAGAGAAGAACCATCTAACCCAACAATGACTTTGCTGAGACGTCATGTTTCAACATAGAACAACTGTCTTTACTAAGGAACCCTTGCAGGAGACACCTTGCATGAGTTTCGGTACTAGATACAACCTATTCTTGATGCTATATCATAATCGTTTTGAAAGAAAATGTACAAATGGTACTTTTAATGTGCCGCAAGTATAGAGACCCTTTGCCTTTACTACAGAACCCTTAAAGAACTAAATTTTTTTTGGTGTTATATAGAAGCGTTTTTAAATAAATATGTTAAAGAACTATATATATATATATATACACATAACTACAGTGGTGTATATACATACATATATATATATAGATACACACACATTTGCATAACTACAGTGGTGTATATAAACATATATATATATATAGATACACACACATCTACATAACTACAGTGGTGTATATAAACATATATATATATAGATACACACACATCTACATAACTACAGTGGTGTATATAAACATATATATATATAGATACACACACATCTACATAACTACAGTGGTGTATATAAACATATATATATATATAGATACACACACATCTACATAACTACAGTGGTGTATATAAACATATATATATATAGATACACACACATCTACATAACTACAGTGGTGTATATAAACATATATATATATAGATACACACACATCTACATAACTACAGTGGTGTAAATAAACATATATATATATAGATACACACACATCTACATAACTACAGTGGTGTAAATAAACATATATATATATATAGATACACACACATCTACATAACTACAGTGGTGTAAATAAACATATATATATATATAGATACACACACATTTGCATAACTACAGTGCTGTGTAATCTGTGCTGTATTTCTATTTATTATGCTCATTTAAGTTATACAATTCTATATCTGTAAATCTCTATCTGCCCACTTCTGTTTCATAAAGATTAGCTAATAGTCCATACTGACTACAGTCCGCCCTCATCGAAGCAACCTATCAAATCACACCAAAGGGGCGTGTCCAGAACGCCTGGTCCCTGCCCACTGCCACCTGACCTTCACAAGAGGCGAGCTGTGCTGTGCTTACCTGTAATCACAGTGCTCTGCGAGTCAGCAGGTCCTCAGTAGTGAAGGTCCAGAAGTGCAGTGATTTGTTATGATGGCGACCCCCAGGAGACCCGGCCGGCCAAAATCTCAGCTGCCGGCCTGCTACTATGAGGGCTTTCTGGAAAAGAGGTCGTTTAAGGACAAGGTAAGCTGATGATTTCAGGAGGAGTGAAGTAAAGCTCAGCCTGCTGCTTTAAAGATCTGCTCATTAGAACCGAGATTCCAGTATTACCAGGACTTTACACTGAACTTTACTGAAGAACCATTGCAGAACCTCTTTCATGAGCCTCAGTACCATAAACATCCTGGTTCTAGTTCTAAATAATTATTTTTTACTTCATAGAACCCATATTCGATATTTTTTCTATCATAGAGAAGAACCTAAAGGCTCTTTTGGGATATCCTGGTTCTATATACAACTCAACATTTCTAAAGAACCTCTAAAGAACCCCATATTCAGGTCTTTTGGGTGCTATAAAAGAATTTATTTAAGGAGCCGCACAAAAGTGGTCTATCATACAGAATCAACAAATGTCTGTTTTGATCGGAGAACCCTTGCAGAACCCAATTTACCAAATAAAAGCATTTAATACGGTTCTTTAAAAAACATACAAACCATCATAGAGAAAAAAAACAGATAGCCCTTTTGAGATATCATGGTTCTATACAGAACATTTGCCTTTACTAAAGAACCTTTGAAGAACCCTATATCAACTCATTTAAGTGCAATAGAAAAAAATGACTCCTTACTTTTATTCACAGAGAAGAACCATTTAACCCACCAGTGGCTTTGTTGAGATGTCATGTTCTATACACTACGTCCGCCCTCACTATAGAACCATAGCAGAACCCCTTTGCATGAGTTTCAATACCGTATACAACCTGTTTTGCTGTTGAACCACATAAAGAACTTTTGCATCATAGAAAACAAACCAAATGGCTCTTTTAATGTGCCATGGGTATATCTAGAACCACTGCTTTTACTAAAGAACCCTTGAAGAACCCCATATATGACCATTTCGGACCCTTTTACAAGCATTTCTTTTAAAGAACCAAATAAAAGAAGAGAAGAACCATCTAACCCAACAATGACTTTGCTGAGACGTCATGTTCCAACATAGAACAACTGTCTTTACTAAGGAACCCTTGCAGGAGACACCTTGCATGAGTTTCGGTACTAGATACAACCTATTTTTGATGCTATATCAAAAGAATATAAAAGAATGGCTCGTTTGAGATATCACGGTTCTATGCAGAACCATTTCCTTTGCTGAAGAACCCTTGAAGAACCCCTTTTTGGTAAGGACGCACTGTCATTATCAGGGCTGTGGCTCTGTCATTGTGATGATGGCTACTCAGTGCTGGATGGACTGAGAACCTCCACTAGTTGTCTATGTTGGAGGATTTGGCAGCTGCCTATCATTCTGAAGACCCCTCACCCCACCACCCCACCACAGCTCTGACCCCTGGAGACATGGATTCCACAAGACGTCTGAAGGTGTCCTGCTGTGGCATCTGGAACACCAAGACGTCAGCAGCAGATCCTTTAAGTCCTGTACGTTGTGAGGTGGGGCCTTCATGAGTGTCAGTGACCCCTTCCTTAAGCTCTGATGGTCGGTACTGACCACTGCTACACCCCACAAGACCTGCCTGATGTTTTGGAGATGTTCCGACCCACAGTTTGGGTCCATGTGTCCTGCTTCAACACCTTCATCACCTGCCTAATATGTAGATCCATCTCTTGACAGGAGGTCCTGGAGGTCCAGGAGGTCCAGGAGGCCACTGGACCCAGGTCATAGTGGTTTTAATGTTATGGCTGACCATTGTGGTTTATGTTGTCGTCAGAATGGAGGAAACCTCATGTTGGGTGGTGTTCTCCACACTGCCGGTAGAGCACAGTTTCCAGTCCTGGTAGGTGGCTGAGTCGCCTGTCGATGCTATTGATGCAGTATTGGTGGTAATATGATCAGAATATCGAAGAAATATCAATATTTTTTCTATATTATATTAAAACTCCAGTTTTTTTAATACAGTCTTTAATGATTTGAACTGTAGATGTGAAGATTCCTCAGAAATGGCATTTCCTCGTACATATCTCACACGCAGAACAGGGCCGGGCCTGGTATCTGATGCAGATATGTGTGTAGCTGAAATTTCCCCTGAACTGGAGTGGAAACTGACCTGGGTGTGATGTGATGGGTCAAGACCTTCAGATTCACTCTTCCGAGAGAAGGAGCAGTTAGATTAGATTTAATTCAATTAGATTAGATTAGATTAGACTGGCGAAAATGCAGGTGTGTCCCTGCTGATCCGGTTCCACCACTGTCTATAACACAGCCCCCAGAGAGGGGGGTTAAGGGTTAAATATAGTGGGCACTGATTGGCTGCTTGAACCTTGCCCATTTTATCACCCCGGATCCAGATCAGCACCAGTCATTCAGTTCCCCTGTCAGTGGTTTTAATGTTATGGCTCTAATACTAAACCACAGAAGGCCTCTAGTTCAAAAAGATAAACCCTGAAGTGTGCAGAACTCTGTGCACCCCTGCCTCACAATCCAGACGCTCTCATTCCGGCCTACTACGGATGGCCTGATTTATCAGATATTAATGATCTGCATTTCTGTTGTTATCGATACAAATATTAGTAATTATATTAGTAATAATATTATGACATCATCGGAAATATTAGTAATAATAGTATAAATTGTTCTTATCCAGAGCTCTCGCATGTGAGGAGAATGTGGAGTTAGGAGTTTTACGCAGGGGTTTTCTCATTGGTGCAGCACACTGTACATCAAGCCTGGCTGAGGAATTGAACCCTAGGCTTCCACAAGGAAGGTGGTGTTGTTTTAGTATTAATACAGTGGCCGATTATCATAATAATAGCCTATGGCCATGTGGCCAAATGTTTGTGGACACACTTTACGTTGCACCCCATCGGCTCCATGCTGCCTAATGCCAGGCGTGGGCTAGAGGGGTATAAAGCCCCTGGAGCAGCAGGAATGATGGTGGTGCTCCATCCAACACTTTCTAAGGGAGTTGGGGGTGACCTCACTAACGCTCTGGCAATCGCTGAATACAATCAATCAAATCCTCACAGCAATGCTTCAGCTCCAAAATCTGGTAGCAGTGGAGGAACTGTGTTCTCTGGAACGATGGTGCTGCGGATGGTTCCATCCAATACTGACGGGCTGAGTTGGGGAGTCGGGGTTGGGTGGGGTTGGTGATCAGGCAACACTTGTCGCTAAATGCAATCAATCAAATCCTCACAGCAATGCTTCTCCAAAATTCTTCTTCTCTGGACAGTGCTCCAAGAGACAGTTTTCAGAAGAAACTATAATGAATGAGCAGGTGTCCCAATACTTTTGTCCATACCGTGTATCTGCCATCTGTGGTCTATGATGAATGATCTTGTGAGCAGTTTATGTGCAGCTTATCTATACTGGGCTGTAGGTCTCCGTCACCGTGACGGTTCCTCCAGTTCTGAAGGCCCTAAAGCGCACAGGGAACTCAGCCTGGAGGTTCTCCCGGGTTAATGAGTAACAGCGGCTGTTACTGTAAGAAATGTTGCTGGTAAGGAAGCAGTGCGTGCTGCCTGTGGAGGCGGAGGAGGAGCCGACAGCAAGCTTCTGTCGCAATTTGGGACAAATGCTCTGGACTTTGCTTTCCGACGAAAGCGTCCGGCCGACGTCAACAAGAACTGGTTTACCAGCTTTTCACACACACACACACACACACACACAAACAAACACACACACACTCACACACACACAGTCTTTAAGGAAGGTTCTTAAAGTTAAATAGTTCTATAAAGACTAAAGTGCACAGATGTTCATACACTACTTTGACAAAAGTATTGGGACACCTGCTCATTTATTAATTATCATTTATTCTAGTTTCTTCTGAAAAAAATCCTTTGTTGGAGAAACTGCCTCTACTGTCCAGAGAAGAGGAATTTTGGAGGAGCATTGCTGTGAGGATTTGATTGATTGCATTTAGCGACAAGAGTGTTGACTGATCACCATCCCCACCACCGCCTCATCCCCAACTCCCCATCACAGCCCGACAGTATTGGATGGAGCAGCACCATCGTTCCAGAGGACACAGTTCCTCCACTGCTCCATGGCCATTACTAAGAGCAGCAGGACGATGAGACGACGAGCTCTTCACTTTATGATGCACATGGTCTATGATGAATGATCTTGTGACTCATTTATGGGCTGCTAATCTATACTGGGCAGTAGGCCAACGCCACCATGGCGGTTCCTCCTGTTCTGAAGGCCCTAAAAGCACAAAACTCAGGATAACCTATTTTGTTTCTTGATTTCGGAAGAAACTACGAATGAGAATGAGGTGTCCCAAGACTTTTGTCGGAAGAAGTATTCTTCGGAAGAAACTACGAATGAGAATGAGGTGTCCCAATACTTTTGTCAAGTTACTATGTTACACGTTCAGCTTAAAAATGTGCAAATGGGCCTTGCTTAAGGGCCCAACAGTGGCAGCTTGTCGAGCCCGGGTATCGAGCCCACAACCCTGTCATCAATAGTCTAGAGTTCTAACCTCTGAGCCACCACTGCCCCTTAAACAAAATCACCCGGGAATCAAAACCAGGCCGCCATCATTCTGGAATGCTGAGCGAAACTGTGCCGACCGACTCAGTTGTAGGAGAGGAGAGGAAGGCTGGACCCACCAGCAGCTAATTGCTATTTAGGAAGATTTCTTAAGCGATTTCTAATCAGTGACTCCTGACACGAGCTGGAAATTTCATTACAGTGTGTGTGTGTGTGTGTGTGTGTGTGTGTGTGTGTGTGTGTGTGTGTGTGTTTGTTTATGTTTTGGTTTGTCGGCTTCATTTGGTACTTTGGTCATCTTAATGGCACTCAGGACCGATTCAATGGAAACATTCAAATGAGCAAAGGTGAAAACCCGAGGAGCCTTTCCTTCACATTCCTTTCATTCCTCAAACCTGCCGGACCACTTCACCTGCCGGACCACTTCACCTGCCAGGCCACTTCACCTGCCGGTGGCTGCTGTCGGCCAGCAGACAGTGACACATTACCCCAAAACTGAGAGCAATTGTGTATAATGTCTACCCCTCTTATATTCTGTATTATTATTATTATTATTATTCATAATTGCTCTTTGGGTGTAACTTGGGCCCAGTTGTGTTTTTATCATCTTCTTTGATTTGATTGGACGTGAATTCCAGTTTAGTTTCTACAGGAGTTTGATCAGAGGTTTTCTATTTATTCCCCCTAATCTAACAGACTCTCTCTCACCCTCAGCCGGGGTCTGATTTCACAGATATAGTTTTATTATTTTAATTTCTTGTGTTTTTTTTTTTTACTAGAGAATCACCCCACCAGGTTGTAAAGAAACCCTTTGTGTGGAATAAGGAGTGTTATATATTTGTTATATATATATATATATATATATATATATATATTAATTTTTATCACATCTCTGCTGAATATGTTCTGGTACTGTAGTCTATTTATATACATTTTTTAACATCAATAAAGTAAAAAATGTCAGTGTTTCACCATCAGTACAGTAAAGCAGTCAGGGTTGCTCGATTAAGGCAAAATTCATAATCGCAATAATTTGAGTTAATACTCAGATTGCAATTATTTAACATGTACTACTGTTTTTTCTTTAACTACAATTAATCTGACAAAAATAATATAGTGTTAGGAGTCTTGATAATATAGTGTTAGGAGTCTTGATAATATAGCGTTAGGAGTCTTGCCCAATGACTCTTATTGGTGTAGTGCATCATAGTCAGACCAGGAATCAAACCCTAGTCTCCCACTCAACTAGCAATGGTCCTGACAGTAGGAGGGTAAGGACCTAACACACATTTCCTTCGATACATGCAAATGCCTATTGTGCTATTGTGCACTCTCAGACTCCGGCTCCTGATGGCAAAGCAGCATGGCTCGGGATTTGAACTCATGACCCCTGAGCCATAGTGGTAGACAGCTGAGCCCTTCTGAGCCAGAAAGGGCCAAGAGAGAGTGTTTACACACCGGGCCAATCAGCGAGCTCGGTATCGTAATCAGATTCCATTCGTTTGATTGACGTGTTAACGGAGATTTTTGTGTTTTGCACAGGTTGGGCGGAAACTCTGGGCCTCCCTCTGCGGCAATTCACTCTTCTTCTTCAACAACAGCAAAGACAACGACGTGAGTTTACCAGCAGCAGAGTGCCGTTTGTGTTTGTGTGTGAACAAGTGCATGTGTAGAAGTGTGTTTTGTTACATGGTACACTGAACTGTGTCTAGGGGTCCTATTTTAGCGATCTTTTTAGGCGAGCCGTCAACCGTGCACCGCACAGCTTGATTTAGGGGGCGTGTCGGTGTGTCTTTGCTATGGTAACGACGGGAAAAGTTCGCCCTGCTCGGCTAGAAACGCTCAAAGTCATGTACTGAGTCTCTTAATGAATCATGGGTGTGTTTGTTTTGGGCGTAACGTGCAGTAATAAACCAATCAGCGTGTCTCTTACCATCCCTTTAAGAGCCAGGGGCGGTCAGACTGACCTTGGCGGGTTGCTATTTCAGTGGTGTAAAGCGTGGGGGGGTGTACGAGTGTCGGGCTGCACGCGCCTGTGTTGACAATTCACTGCCGAGATAGCAACGAGCGTCTGACTGTTGACCAACGAACGTCTGTCTGGGCTGTTTTCGGTCAGTGGAGCTCCTCCTGTGTTTTCCGCTGCTGAGATACACAGCAGTACTCCAGAAACTGACCTGAACACCCCTCATTTCGAGACCACCGCACCCATCAGCATAGATATATTCACAAGCAGCGCTGCAGTTTAAACCACACAGGCGGAAGACGTGAAAATGGACTGTTGGCGGGGTGGAAGATAGCAACGAGCATCGTGACGAGCCTTTTATACTGCAGATGTGTGGATTAATCAGTGAACTCCTTTTTGTTTGTATTGTTGGATTTGACCTTGAATATGCATGTAATTGTACCTGTATATGTGTGTGTGTGTGTGTGTGTGTGTGTGTGTGTGTGTGTGTGTGTGTGTTTGAGAGCAGTACGTGGAAAAGCTGGATCTGTCTTGGTCTGACTTTGTCTCTCTGACCGATGACCCCAGTCATGACCGTAACCTGGATGCAGCGAGAATGCTCCTGCGATTTAAAAACAAAGACATCCAGCTGACCGTGAGTCCTTTAATACACTTTAATGCCCTTCATTAACAAAGGTGTCAAACGTATTGACATTCATTCCTCAGGTAGAAGTGAGTGGAGATACGAGGGTTTAAAAGACTTCTATAGAAGCTGAAGTATCAACTGAAGCTTTTTACTCCAGTAAAAGTGTAAAAGTACTGGTTTCAGAACGACTTCAAGTAGAAAAGTAAAAGTAATGGAAGGAAAACAAAGGCTGAAAGCTTAGGCCGCGCCACAGGGGTCTATAGTGCACTACCCTGCATAATCATAGCTCCTGTTTCTGCCCCCAGGCTCCGAGCCTCGAAACGCGAGAGCTGTGGAAGGGCTTCATCTTCTCCGTGGTTGAGGTTAGTAAGCTGCTGGGATGCAGAGTCATGGGTTTCCTGTAGCAGACAGCTGACAGCATATACACCATATACCACCAATGCTCCCCAATCAGCCATAACATTAACTCCATGAAGTGAAGAACACTGAGGATCTGAGTCCAGTGGATCTACATATTAGGCAGCGAGTGGACAGTCAGTTCTTGAAAGTGATGAAGGTGATGAAGCAGGAAAAATGGACAAGCGTAAGAACAAGAACCTTGACAAGAACCAGACTGTGAGGTTCTAGAGAATGACTGGGTTAGAACATCTCCAGAACATCAGGCATGTGATCCTGGTGTGCAGTGGTCAGCACCTACCAAAAGTGCTCCAAGGAAGGAAAATCAGTGAACTGGTGACAGGGTCATGAACCCCTTATGTTTGTGGAGGCCCCAAGTCCCAACTTACAGTACTTAATATTAAGCAGGTGGTTTTAATGTAATGGCTGTTAAGTTGGGTACAATGCTGGTGCTTTTGGAGGTTCTTCAGCTTGAAACTGTGGAGGAACGTGGGAAGTCTCAGGAGGTCAGTAGATCAGGAGTCTCAGGAGGTCAGTAGATGAGGAGTCTTAGGAGGTCAGTAGATCAGGAGTCTTAGGAGGTCAGTAGCTCAGGAGGCTCAGAAGGTCAGTAGATGAGGAGTCTCAGGAGGTCAGTAGATGAGGAGTCTTAGGAGGTCAGTAGATCAGGAGGCTCAGGAGGTCAGTAGATGAGGAGGCTCAGGAGGTCAGTAGATGAGGAGGCTCAGTAGATCAGTAGATCAGGAGGCTCAGGAGGTCAGTAGATCAGGAGGCTCAGGAGGTCAGTAGATAATGAGGCTCAGTAGATCAGTAGATCAGGAGGCTCAGGAGGCCAGTAGTTCAGGAGTGTCTTAAAGGATCTGCTGCTAGCGGTAGTCTTGGTGCCAGATACCACAGCAGGACACTGCCAGAGGTCTTGTAGAGTCCATGCCTCTACAGGTCAGAGCTATTTTGGGGGCACAAGGGGGACCTACAAAATATTAAGCAGGTGGTTTTAATGTAATGGCTGTTGAGTTTGGTGATATGCTGGCGCTTTTGGAGGTTCTTCAGCTTGAAACTGTGGAGTGATGTTGTACGGTGCTTTGAGGAACCTTTTAAAAAGCACCTTAAGAGGTTCCTGAAGAACCTTCAAAAGTTCCTCAATGATCTTATACTCATACACAGTGACAGTGGAGGTAGTTTAGGTGTTGGTGTCAATGTTATGAGTGATACCAGCCCAAATTCCTACCACACAGATTCCAGCTGCTCATCAGCTGGCTCTCAGCGAGTTAGCTGACTCAGCACAGGCATTCCTTATGTGTTCTGGTAAAACTCCCCTTCACAGTTCAAACATATGAAGCACAGATTAATCCGTTGTATTTCCTACTGACTCACCCATGACTGTGACTTTCAGGTAGAATCTCCCTGCTGCCTCAGGATTCAATGAATCAGCAGTTTCAGTTGAACTTATTTTGACAGGAATTCAAAGCTTAAATGCGACATAAGACATATCAATAACTATGAGCATTACAGGCTGTAACTAATGTCAACGTTGACTCATTTTTTAGTACTAGCACAAATATATATTGGGTATCTGGAGCCTTGCAACCCACGTACTGTAATGCTAATTACTGTAAGTGTAATGATAATAATAATAATTGTGAATATCCATCCTGATTTGAGTAGATGGAAACCTAAGGACAGAAAGGCACAGGTACAGCCGACTATAGGTGGGAGAAAGAGAGAGAGACATATGTGAACTCAAGGTGAAGTAGACTCAAGGTCCGTAGATCAGGTGTCTCAGGAGGTGAGTAGATCACGAGTCTCAGGAGGTCAGTAGTTTAGGTGTCCCAGGAGATCAGTAGATCAGGAATCTTAGCTGGTCAGTAGATCAGGAGTCTCAGAAGGTCAGTAGTTCAGGAGCCTCAGGAGATCGGTAGATCAGGAGTCTTAGCAGGTCAGTAGATCAGGAGTCTCAGGAGGTCAGTAGATCAGGTGTCTCAGGACATCAGTAGATCAGGAGTCTCAGAAGGTCAGTAGTTCAGGAGTCTCAGGTGATCAGTAGTTTAGGAGTCTCAGGCGGTCAGTAGATCAGGAGTCTTAGCAGGTCAGTAGATCAGGAGTCTCAGGCGGTCAGTAGTCTCAGGAGGTCAGTAGATAAGGAGTTTCAGGAGGTCAGTAAATCAGGAGTCTTAGCAGGTCAGTAGATCAGGTGTCTCAGGACATCAGTAGATCCGGAGTCTCAGAACATCAGTAGATCAGGAGTCTCAGGAGGTCAGTAGATCAGGAGTCTTAGCAGGTCAGTAGATCAGGTGTTTCAGGAAATCAGTAGATCAGGACTCTCAGGACATCAGTAGATCAGGAGTCTCAGGAGGTCAGTAGTTCAGGAGTCTCAGGTGGTCAGTAGTTTAGGAGTCGTAGTAAATGTGTTTGTGCCTCTCAGCTCACAGTGCCCAGCTCCCTCAACCTGCTGCCCGGTCAGATCCACATGCTGAGGGAGGTTGTGGAGAAGGAGAAACTCAGACGTAAACCCATTCAATCCCCTCCTGCACCTGCACCTGTACTTCCAACTGTGACTGTGGCTACACCCATCACTCCTGGCGGCTTCTACACAACTGTATTGTCTGAAATGCCAGTGTAGGTTCACACTCCTGCAGCGGAACCAGCTCATTTAGAGTAGTATTTGTATGAGCTGTTCTTTATACTGTTCTGTACTGTTCCTTTATCACGTTCAACACCATAGCAACCACTTAGCAACACCATAGCAACCACCAAGGATACCACAGCAACCACTTAGCAACCCCCTAATCACACCATAGCAACCACCTAGTCACCACTTAGCAACACCATAACAACCACCAGGAATCCTATATCACCTACTTAGCAACACTATAACAACCACTTAGCAACACCGTAACAACCACCAGGGATACTATATCACTTACTTAGCAACACCATAACAACCACTTAGCAACACCGTAACAACCACCAGGGATACTATATCACCTACTTAGCAACACCATAGCAACCACCAAGTCAACACTTAGCAACACCATAGCAATCACCAGGGATACTATAGCAACCACTTTGCAACACCATAGCAACCACCTAGCAACCACTTAGCAAGACCATATCAACTACCTAGCAACCAATTACCACCACAATAATAACCATCTGGGATACCATAGCAACTGCCTAGCAGCACCCTAGCAACCATTAAGCAACACAACAACCATCTGTAATACCAGAGCACTTGCTAAGCAACACCATAGCAACCACTTAGCAGCACTACTTGACAACACCATAGAAATCACATGGAATAACATGGCAACCATGTAGCAAAAGTCTAGCAAGTGCTTGGAATTCTCACCTAAGTGGTGCTAGTTGTGTTGTTATTATTGTTGTTGTTATCAGAGTGTTTTGATGATCTTCACTGAACAGTCTCAGTTTTTGATGTCTCTTCATTGTTTAGGTGAGGTTCTCACCTGTAGTCATGTGTCTCTGCTGGGCTTGGTTGTGCAGGTGCTATCAGCAGGTGTCTCGTGCTGCAGCTGAGCTCATTCTGGAGAGCAATCAGGAGAAGGGGAACTTACTACTGCGACCCGGGCGGGACGGCTCGTGTTTCGCTGTTTCAACCAGACAGGACCTCAATGGGTAAAACACACACACACAAACACACACACACACACACACACACACACACACACACACACACACACACACTCACACATACCCATGTGCATGCCCTTACCTCAAGTGTACTCGTCATGTAGGGTATTTCTGGTGCCTCAGGTGTGCAGTCATTGCTTCAGGGCAGAACT
The DNA here is from genome assembly GCF_030463535.1 of Salminus brasiliensis. NCBI lineage: Eukaryota > Metazoa > Chordata > Actinopteri > Characiformes > Bryconidae > Salminus > Salminus brasiliensis. The sequence goes on from NC_132883.1 coordinate 1,743,083, forward strand.
TCTCAAACACCCATCACTTTCCTGGAAGGGCCTTCAGAAATGTGTGCACTGTGCTTTCTGTTACAGAAGAGAGTATTTGTACATAAAGGAAGGCGTATCTTCTCCTCCAGGAAGTCAAGGCCGAAACTCGGTTATATGAGAGCTATAAGTGTCTGGTTTCTCTTTCATGCCATTATTTATATGCTATATTCTCCAACAGGTCGGTGTTCAGACACTACAAGGTGAGCCGGAGGCATGAGGGTGGATTTGCCATTGCCATTGAGAATCCTGTGAGTATGACAGTCAGATAGAGTCTGCCCTACTCTTACACACACCCTTCACTTAATATGGACAGTGCACTGGCCATCAATAAGTCCCTTGGATGTCTTTTTTAGTTCATTATATATTATATCAAGTCAAATATAAGACAAATTTACATTCTGATAATTTATTAATGAAATTAAACAAATGAACAGCTGTTTATCTGAGCAGTTAGTATTTATTTCCTCAGTAAAACACAACTAACACTAAGACCATTCCTAAAATAAAAAGCTACTGAGGGTAGCACTGGTGTCAGTGGTCAGGTGTGGTGGTGTTGCTGGGCGTACTTGATGGTAATGAGGGTCAAAAGCTGATCTGCACCGAGAGCCCTTCCAGCTTTGAGTACGGCTCGGCTCGGCCCGCCATCCTTTAAGATCCACGGAAGACGAACGTCCAGACTTTTTTCTGTCCTGCACTGAAGTGGTGGAACGAACTTCCCCTGGGTGTCCGAACAGCAGAGTCCAACGCTCGCTGTCCTCAAACCCAGACTGAGGACCCTCCTCTTCTGAGAGTACTCAGGCGAAGAGAAGAGTACTGTGGTCTCCATACTGGCTTGTGTTTAGTAGAGTCTAAGATTAGAGGAGCTTCAAATTTTAGTCTAATTAAACTAGGGTGTATGAATAATTATGGTAAACTGATATTTTTTTTTAGTTTAGTGGTCACTGGCTTTTAGCTCTTGAGTCTTGGGGAATGATGGAGTAGATGTGTAAATCAGGCAGGGTTTTCAGAAACGCTACAAGGAAGTGGAGATAAGCTTTTACAGGGTAGCTAGGCTTGGCCAGCTCTGGGAATTCCATTGTAAAATTGATCAATGATCAAACAAGAGTTTAGATCCCTCACTGCACTTCTTTGCTTATTGCTTATATAAAGCTGAATTATTGTACTGTTTACCATTCATATTTCATTTTCTCACATGTAGAGATGAAAAAATCAGGTCCGAAAAGTAATAATCTTTTACTTATAATCAGATTTTTACATCCTGGACCTTAATGTTTAATCTCTACCCAAATAATAATACTATAAATTCCAACTAACCTTAATAATAGTTACAACTGACCCTATTCTCTCTCTCTCTGTGTGTGTGTGTGTGTGTGTGTGTGTGTACACTTAGCAATATTTTCAGTGATATTTATCCTATTAATACTGAACGATACCCAGTCTGGGCCAGCAGTGGTCATAAAGCTCACCCTGGCCAGTTATTTTTGGTCAAAAGTCCCAGGATAACTCAAATTCTCCTGTTTGTTTACCTGTAGATCCCATGTGAGACCCTGCATGAGGTCATAAGCTGTTTGGTGGAGATGACCGGAGGAACCCTGAAGCCGTTAGTGCTGGAGGAGGCTTATGAAGAAAGCATCAGTGAGTGTCTGTACTTGTATTTGAACTCACATCATTTAGACTGGAGGGTTCAATCATCATCATCATCATCCTCAGCTGATCATGTGGGTATGATCAGTTTTATAACTGGCCGAGTCACAGATTAGGGTAATGAACTTCAGCCTGGATATTGTTTTAATGGGTTGCACTGATAAGATCTGCATAAAGGCATAAGTACAGAAGCTATGAGCTCCAAAATCGTTAGTGGGATCTTTTGGGAAGAACCTGAAGGGAACATTAGAATACATGGAACAGACAGTTGTCTTATCCAAACTAGTGTTAAAAGCACTGATCCCTGGACGTTTCGAGCCCTTTAGCAGTATTTGGAGTTCAGGGTAGGACAGTAGCAGGTGTGCTGTGCTGCACTACGTTTCGCTGCAGTATGCTGCACTAAGATGTCCTACACTATGTTGTGCTGTATTGTGTTGTGCTGTGCTGCACTGTGATGGCCTACACTGTGCTGTGCTGCACTCTGTTGCGTTGTCCTACATTGCTGCACTATGCTTTGCTGTACTAAGCTGCACTGTGATATGTTGCCCTACACTGTGCTGTGCTGCACTGTGTTGTGTTGTCCTACACTGTGCTGTGCTGCACTCTGTTGTGTTGTCCTACACTGTGCTGTGCTGCACTCTGTTGTGTTGTTCTACACTCTGCTGTGCTGTGCTGCATTGTGCTGTGCTACCCTGTGTTATGTTGTCCTACACTCTGCTGTGCTGTGCTGCACTTTGTTGTTGTCCTACACTTTGCTGTCCTACACTGTGCTGTGCTACCCTGTGTTGTGTTGTCCTACACTGTGCTGTGCTACCCTGTGTTATGTTGTCCTACACTCTGCTGTGCTGTGCTACCCTGTGTTGTGTTGTCCTACACTCTGCTGTGCTGTGCTGTGCTGTACTGTGTTGTGTTGTCCTGCACTGTGCTGTCCTACACTGTGCTGTGCTGCACTGTTGTGTTGTCCTACACTGTATTGTGCTGCACTTTGTTGTATTGTCCTACACTGTGCTGTGCTACCCTGTGTTATGTTGTCCTACACTCTGCTGTGCTGCACTTTGTTGTTGTCCTACACTTTGCTGTCCTACACTGTGCTGTGCTGTGCTGTGCTGCACTGTGTTGTGTTGTCCTACATTCTGTTGTGCTGCACTGTGTTGTGTTGTCCTACACTGTGCTGTGCTGCACTTTGTTGTATTGTCCTACACTGTGCTGTGCTGCCCTGTGTTAAGTTGTCCTACATTTGCTGTGCTGTGCTGCAGTGTTCTTTTGTGCTGTGTTGTTTAAAGCACTGATTGAAACTCTTTTGGTCCAAATCCCTAAATGTCCTTTTGAACACAGACTTCCGAGTTCAGGAATAGGGCAACAGGGCCAAGGCAGATGGAGTGGTCAGTGTTTTACAGTTTTTTTGTTTACAGTGTTAAATTACTGCAAATCAAAGATATGTACTTATTTGCAAAACACCACTAAAAACAGCAGCTTAGATTAGCATGAATGTATTGAACATTTTATATGAATGAATGCATTCAGTCTTTCAGGTTTACTAAGTGATGAAAACCTTTTTGAAACTTTTTTGGGATGTTGAAGATCATCCCTGTATCCCCGTTGTGCGTGTCCCCAAACATTTGACAATCAGTGCCCTTTTTAAAGCTGATGAAGTTCTCCTGTAAAAAGGCAGACCTGTTTGACTGCGATGGTTTCACTCATGGCTGAGCTGTGAAACAGGTTATAGCAGTCAGGTTTGATAGTCACGTAGACCTCAGCTAAGCTCCGCCCTTTTCTCTGAACACTGGATCTGCTCGGGGAAACATGTAGCCGGCGTGGTTTTAGTCTCAGTGTAAATATGTGTGTGTGTGTGTGTTTGTGTGTGTGTGTCAGAGGTTACCGTAAGTTTGGCTTGCTATTTAAATGTGATTCCACAATTACAGACTGTATTTAATTACATAATTAGTTACATCACGATTACACTTAAATACATCAGCAGTCTGGGTGGATGGTCAGTTTGGACTTCTGCAAGAACCTGGCTATATAATATGCATCATGATACAGGGGTTGTGACTTATTGCACAATATTGACAAAAGTATTTGGACACTTTGGACACTTTCCATCTACAGGAGCTTTTACAACCCCCCAATTCTAAACCCATAGGCTGTATTAATCTGGAGCTGGTCCCCCCTTGCTCTAAGCTCTACCAGCAGCAGCAGGTCTGGAGCTCTGATGCAGTTACTGAGTCAGTTGGAGGCTTTTCTGCACTCTGCTCTGAGCTCAGCACTCGGCCCTGACCCCGCTCTGTAACTTTACGTGGTCTGACAGACACTCGGTGGCTGAGCTGCTCTCTGTGAGCTGTTCCTCCTAAACTCTTCCACTGTTCAATACTAACACCACTCACAGCTGATGGAGGAAGATCTAGGAGGGAGGAAATTATAAAATTTCACCAGCTGACTTGTAGTTGTTGGTGCAGCGGTGTCTCCTATTACATACAGAACCACGCTGGAGGTCAGTGAGCTCTTCAGAACCTCCCGTTCTTTCACTGATGTGTGGAAGAAAGGCAGGACTAGAGGCTGGATTTTATACACCTGTGGCTGAATGGGACTGAATCAAACAGCTGAATTAAGTGATTAAGTGGGTGTCCCAATACTTTTGCTTTAGCATGCTCAGTAAAAATGCTGTGTTCTGTGCTTCAGCATTTGTGGACAACAACAGAGAAAGTGGGGAGAAGATGATAATGCCTGCCAGGAGCAGCTCTGGACCACCCGTACCTGTGGGCCCCAAACCAAGTACTCCACCCCTACCTGTGGGCCCCAAACCAGGTACTACACACACACACACACACACACATTATCACAAATACACTGGAATTGGTGTGTGAGCTGCTGCTTTTCTCCCTTTAGTTCTGACAGGTAGAGCAGACAGCACTGCTGCTCAGTCTGAGGGTTACTCTGAATACCTTATTCCCTTTGGTAGGTCCATCTCTCTCTCTCTCTCTCTGGTCAGTTCCTATTGTATACACTGTTGGTCATCTCTGTGTCCAGTCTATTGAGGATTGTGTATTTGCGTGTTTCAGAGGAGGACGACTTTGATGATGTACCGCCCACCGTAGAGCCTCGTGTCCCAGGTAAGGCGCAGGTGTTTATTGTGCTGTCATAGTAACAAGGATAAAGACCTGAACTCCAGAAAGTCCTGGATGGGTCATGTGATAATACTGATCATTCTTACATGTTGGCCGCCCAATCCTTCTTACATCAGACCCCTAAGCCCAAGCCCAAGGCCTGATCATAAGCAAAGGCGAGTCCCTGCACCCAGCCCTATTAAAGGGCCCCTATCATGGAAAACGAAATGTGTGGTGTTGTGTGTAAACAGTGTAAAGTTTCCACGTATACAGAATTTACTTCCCAGTCCAAACAACCCTGATCTAATCCAGAGACAGCTACCTGCTTCTAAGGTCCCAATCCACTTCTCTTAAGTCTTAATATAGGTTTTAGTGCTTTCTAGCGCCCTCTAGGCACCATCAGTAGACGTGATCCTCAGCTGCTGCGCTTTTCTTTGGTAATTGACCCTAGATAAAGTTAATCTGTGACTTTATTTCGGTGAATAAAACAATGCACAGCTTTATTTGAACGGATAAGTGTGGCGATGTTAGCAGTTAGCAGCCATAGCTAAAGCTAAAACCAATGCTTCTAATGCTAACTCTCAATTCCACCCTAAATAGTGCTGCAGTAACATTAGCTGCGTCCAAAATTGTGCACTATTCCCTATCGCCTATCCCTATTATAGGGAACAGAAGGTAGTGAACAACTTGTCATCCAGGAGAAAATGTACCCTATACTGGTCAACAAGCTGGTTAACTAGCTGGTCAGTATCCACAAATATTGGTGGACCACTGTGGTCATGCTGGTCATACTGGTCAACCAGTATCGGTTGTCTAGCTTGGCCGGGTTGATCATGCTGGTAGACCTGCTAAACCATCAAACTGAAATAAACATGTACCCTATGCTGGTTAACCAGCTTGACCAGCGTAAGCTGACCAGGCTGAGCTTGTATGTCTTAAAAATTGTATATTAATTACATCCTCACATCCACTTCTGCACTACAGGGCGCGCTCTGCTACCGCCCAGTCACCCATTGCCGTCGAACCGCCCGCGCACCATGTCCACTTCTGCCACATCGGCGAGAACAAATCAACCCCTGCCTCCACTACCCGGCGCAAACATCCTGTCTCAGAGTGAGTGCTCAAGCTTGAACGCAGACTGTAGCAGTACCACAGGCTCCTGCAGATGGCGCTGCACGAGAATGATGGAGCGTCTCATTGGATGTGTGGAAAATGGGTCACAAAGCAGATCCAGTTAATGATTGGCTAAAAGGAGTGATTGTCAGCATGTGGGCGTGGCCAAAGACCATAGAGTGAAGGAAGGATTTCTGCCACTGCTGGTAGACCCGTATGACCGTAAGCTTCCCTACACCTGCAGATTCAGCTCCTTCCTTCACACTATGGTCTTTGGCCACGCCCACATGCAGTCACTCTTTTTATAGCCCCATCTGCGCCACCTGCTGGAGGCTGAAGTTACTACTACCTTAAACCCACAAGGTGACACACACACATACACACACAGCACACATTAGAACATCTCCAAAGTTCTCCTCAGATCAACACCTGGTTTGGTGGTAAATCAGGGCTTAATGATGGTGAATCAGGTGAGCTGCTGCGTCCAGGAGAAACCTTGAGGAACCGAGCTCTGTTCTTCAGACTAGCTCACCGACAAGTGTGTGTGTGTGTGTGTGTGTTTCGTTCCACACAGGTCTTTCTCAAGAGCTCAAAGAGAAGCTGCGGAACATCAGGCAGCGGGTTTCAGAGTGACCCCCGACCCCAAACCAACCGGTTCACCTCACCTCGTCTGCACAAAGGAATGCAGGGACAAAAGACCCAAGACAATCCCCCCCCCCCCCAACACCACACCCCCCACACCACGTTCCACACGCCGCAGTGGAATCTACTGTACAGTACTCTCTAATTCACATTCTGAAGTGTCCAATCACCTGAGTGTGTGTAAGTGAGTGAGTGAGCGAGTGCGTGAGTCTGTGCGAGTGTGTTGTCCAGCTGGCTGGACCAGCATGGACGTGAGTAATCAAGAAGACTGACTTTCTATTGATCCTCCCTGAGATGGTAATAATGGAGTCGTTTGTAATTAGTGAACAACGGCCGAACAGCCATGAATCTGCCTGTAAGTGTCATGTGATCATCGTTATTCTCCTGCAGTTAATCACTGTGTATCTGTATAGCATTATTGCTAATTTAAGCCTATGTTCTCTTGCTGTAGGGTGACCATTGATTTGACCAATTGACCATTAGAAACAAGAAAGAAAAAGGACACTGGGGACACACAGGTGTCTAATGTGGTTGGGAAGTTGGTAAAGGCCTAAGCTGTTGGTGTGGTTGTGTGTGTGAGGGGGAGGAGTTAAAGGGCTCTAAAATGAGGCAGTATGTTAATGAACATTAATACACCAACACTCATTTATTACACCAACATAAATAAACAGCCTTAATATCCTGTATGACCTAATGACCTCCTGTCAGTTCAGCTTATCTCAAGAGTCTCAAGTCAAGGTTTTACTTTTACCACCCTGTTATGCTTTTATCATGCCAAAATAAAAATAAATATATATATTTATCAATATAATAGTCAGCTGCCATCAGATAGTTGCCTACTGGACACTGTTCAGTGCTCCTGGTATGGCCGACTTTCAGAATATTATGTCCACTTGGTCCCACAGAGACCAAACAACATAATATATATATATATATATATACACACACACACACACACATATACACACATATTTTAAAGCTGTGATCAATCAGCATGTGCTGCTTTTATTAAACAGTCCCATGCTCGCTCTCTGGGAAGCAGTTTGACACAATGGCTGCTTCTACATATAGACCAGGTGTGGTGTGTGGTGAGGAGGCGGGGCTTAAAGAGGTGCATTGATCAGTGTGAAATCCTGACATTTTGAAAACAGTAGGGCTGTGTATTGGCAAGAACCTGGCCATACGATACTGGAGTTACGATTCTGTATACTGTGATACTGTAACCAAAGTGATAAATGGTAAAAATACTATATTACGATACATGTAACATACATACACAGACTAAACGAATCAGCAGCGACAGGTTCTTAAAAACTACTTGCTCAGGTCCTCTCCTGTACTGAGTACAGTGACTCTTACTGAACCTCTGCTGCTCTTCATCCAGTTAAACAGCACTTATTACACTGCTTATAATGAAACCTGCAGCTGATCAGTCAGTGCTTTTTTAAGCACTCACGATATCCTCCATATGCTTTAAAAAAAAGAAAAGAAAAGAAAAAAAAAAATTATCAGGATGCAATAAAATATCGTCATATTGCCCAGCTGTAATTTAATTAATTTTTAGGAAAACTGTCCAGTATTAAATAAATAAATTAATAAAACACACCATCATATTGCCTATGTTTGCAAAAACCATCAACCATTATCAGATTGATATTTATGGAGAAAAATGGTTGATGGTTTTTGCAGACATAGGCATGATATGATATGATGGTGTGTTTTATTAATTTATTTATTTATCACTGGACAGTTTTCCTAAAAGTTAATTAAATTACAGCTGGGCAATATGATATGACAATTGTATCAGTATTTCACGATGAATGGACCAATAGAAATGTTCGAAAATGCCTTAGAATAAAATCTTTTTTCCATTTACTTCCATTGCAAGTCAAATGGCCTATTTTTCGTCCTCATAAAGCTGCAGTTTTTCATACTTGTGTACAGATGTTTGCATGACTGCAACGATAAGCTTTTTTTTTAGATTTTAAGTTACTTTTGATCCAATCAGAACAGTGGGCTTTGAAGACAGAGTACAACACTGCCAACTGGTGGTCAGTGGTTTAAACACAACAGCTGTGATACTTTGATAATAGCGATAATTATATTTATTTATATATAATTTATAACCTTTTTTAAAAAATGGTCACCCTACTTACTGTAGCCTGTTTGTAACAGTATTCTCATGTACAGTGAAACGTCCATCTAACTGGTCTGTTAATCATTCATGTTTATTGTCTTGATGGTGTTTGTAAAAGTAGGAGTGGTAACTCTGGTGCAGTAACACTGATAGTGTAAATTACGCACTGTAAAGCTGCCAGTTTGGTATATTATGATTCCTGTTCAAATGAAACTCACATTAAACTGATTTTATTATTTAACCCGTGTGTTTCTCCTGTATTGACGACACACACGACAGGAACAGCGGTCAGTGTTTTTTATTATCTGCCTTGGGAATACATAGTGGAAGCCTTTACAGTGTGAATTCTGTCCTGTTGAGGGGGGGGGGGGTGCTGTTAATACTCTACAGTTTGAGCTGAGAAGCATTGCAGGTTATATTCTTACTCACAGAAGAAGAAGTACAGCAGACTGCAGGAGCGAACCAATGAGATCCCAGCAGAAGGACGCAGAATAATAATAATAATAATAATAATAGCACCACAACGACCTAAACAGACCCCATGATGAAATCTCCCCCCTTCTGCCTACAGAACCACGTGCAGTGAAAACTAGTAGTACCTGTTAGAAGTGGAGGACTCTGCCGTTACAAAGGCAACAATACATTATGGTCTCACACATACATACACACACACATATACAGACAGACACACACACACACACTTGTAGAGTTATGCTTGACCAGAGCCGGCCGGATTAAGTGTTTAGGTATATGCTCTCCACCCCCGCCTTCGGGCCGCTGCTGACGCTGTAATGGTGAATACATTCTGTAAGTGTGGGGTCTCTACTGAGACAGGATCAGGGTAGTGTGCCATCCTACTGAATGTGAAGCAGATCTGTGCTAAGAAGGCATATGAAAAGACATTCAGCGTGAGAATACATCACACCCACACCACAGTCTTCAGACGAATGCTCTGGTGAAAAATTACATGTACAGAATTTAGTGGCTAACGTTTTTAACACTGGAGGTCAATTGGCACCATTACCATTGGCCCTCCTGTTTTATTGTGGGGCATTTATTTGGAGTTTCTACGCTCCCTGTCCACTACCTCAGCTCCACTGACCATACAGAAGCAGTGTGTAGCTCTAGAATCCAGACTGTATCCTCTACAGACTCTGATATTACCCTGTTTGTACTTCACTGGTCAGGACCTCATAGAGCTGACTGTGGTAGTATTTGGGTGGTGGGTCAGTCATTCCCAGCACTGCAGTGATACTGCCTGACTGACCTGGTGGTGCTGGGGAGTGTGTTAGTAGTGTGTGTTGCGCTGCTGATCACAGTGGATCAGATGCAGCAGTGCTGCTGGAGTGCTTAAACACTGTCTGTCCAGTTGGTCCAGCTTGTTGATGTAAAGGCAGAAGGCGCTCTGTATCTATGGCTGCACAGTTTGGATTGGTCATCCTCTAGTCCTCAAATCAGTGCCTAGAGGACCCTGCCACCCAGAGGACACTGCCGGCTGGATATTTCTGGTTGGTGGACTATTCCCAGTCCAGCAGACTTGTAGTGTTTTGTTAGCCTTGTGGGTAAAACTGCAAACCTCAGACACCAGCAAGTCTTAGCTGGTCAAATACTTCTGAGGTATGAGGGGAAACTGTACATTAGATCTTTCACCAGACCATTTCTTTAAAAATCACTCAACAATAAGGTCAACATGCCTGTACAGCTGCACTGGAACCTAGAAATGGGCATTTTCACTGTTTTGAATGCAAGGATGGAATTTTCTTCAAACATCCCAACATGAGCATGTGCATTTGTCTATAGAGAATGGAATTACACTGCATAAAAAATAACAAAGGAAGGTTTAACATTCACTTATTTCGTGCAGCTGGCATCAAAACCCTCATTTAAATGGCGCTTATTAATGTTTTAGATATACTGATGCTCATGGAGGTCCCACCCACCTCACAACTTGGGGCACTTTAAGAATCCGCTGCTAACATTGGGGGGAGTCTTGGGGCCGGAAACCACGGAACACCTTCAGGGGTCTTGTGGAGTCCTTGCAGAACAAAAGGGGATTCTACACAATATTAGATAGGTGGTTTTAATGTTATGGCAAATTGGTGTACGCTTTATTTAAACGCTCACTTCTGATTTAGTCAATCAACCAAGATAGGTTTGGTTTCCAAATTGTGTTTCTTGAGTATAGAGATGAAGGTTTGAGGCTAATGTTGCTAACAAACACTAGGGGTCCTATTTTAGTGATCTTTTTAGGCGAGCCGTCAACAGTGCACCGTGCAGCTTGACTTAGGGGCGTGTCGGTGTGTCGTTGCTATGGTAATGCCGAGAAAAGTTCGCCTCGCTAGGCTCGAAACGCTCAAAAGTCATGTAGTCTCTTAATTAATCAGGGGTGTGTTTGTTTTGGGCGTAACGTGCAGTGATAAACCAATCAGCGTGACGCTCGCCATCCCTTTAAGAGCCAGGGGCGGTCAGACTGACCTTGGCGGGTTGCTATTTCAGTGGTGTAAAGCATTGGGGGGGGGGGGGGGAACGAGCATTGGGCTGCACACGCCTGTGTTGACAATTCACTGCCGAGATAGCAACGAACGTCTGACTGTTGACGAACGTCTGTCTAGGCTGTCTTCAGTCAGTGGAGCTCCTGTGTTGTTTTCCGCTGCAGAGATACACAGCAGTACTCCAGAAACTCGAGACCACCGTACCAATCAGCGAAGAGATATTCACAAGCAGTGCTGCTGTTTAAACCACGCAGGCGGAAGACGTGAAGATGGAGGAGGTGGAAGATAGCAACGAGCATTGCGACAAGCCTTAAGTAGGGTGTAAAATAGGGCCCTGTCAGTAGTCACAATATTTTCCATTAATACACAAACAAGCACTTTTCCCCAGCCTTCATTAAGGAGGTGAAGACCTGTTGATGTGATTCAGGGCTAAACACTACACACACACACACACACACTCAGACACACACAGATCAGGGCATATTAACGTCATTAGCTAAAAACATCAGGCAGGTCATGTGGGGAGTTCCTGGTATGCAGTGGTCAGTACCTGCCAAAAGTGCTCCAAGGAAGGACAACCAGTGAACCAGCGACAGGGTCATGGGCACCCAAGGCTCTAATTGATGCTCATGGAGGCCCCGCCCACCTCACAACTTACAGGACTTAAAGGATCTGCTGCTAACGTTAGTCTTTGTGCCACATACCACAGCAGGACACCTTCAGAGCTCTTGTGGGGTCCATGCCTCTATGTGTCAGATCTGTTGTGGCAGCACAAGGAGGACCTACACAATGTTAGGCAGGCGGTATTAATGTTATGGCTGATCAGTGTATGGTTATATAATATATATCACACCAGTGAAACGCCCAGAATGCGGGTTGACCTGGTTGAGGTGTTTGGGGTGACTATAGGTGCCAGTGTTGTTAGTGACATTAGCGACATTAGCCTTGCAGCTCCATGACGTGAAACCTGCCCTGGCTGATTGACTACATCTAGGGTAAATGCAAAAAGATACATTAAATTTTTCACCAAATCATTGCTTTAAGTCAACTACTAACATCATGAGTAGGTATATTTGGATAACCACGCCCATTTCTGATAAAATTCCCAAATTCCAACAAGAAAGAGGACCTACAGGAGAACGCCGTGCGGCATTTCGGCCTTCGGTGATTCAAGCAACTCAACTGCTGTTTCTGAAGCACGCTTGTCCAGGACTGGAGTCAGAAAGCTAAAAGGCACAGGGAGATGAGCTGGGTGAAACGCAGCAGGCCGCCACAGCTCTCTCACCAGGGCCAGATGCATTGTGGGTGGTTTGGACTACCAGGCTTATTTCAGTTCAGGCCACTGGTCACTTCGGCTGCTAAAATCCCGAGCTCCAGGCTACAGTTCTACAGCGGTGTAGGGTCTGGTCTGGCGGAGGCTGGGCTGGTGAAGGTCTAGGTGAGGCTGGCATTGGAGCTGCTGGTGTTACTGTTTCTTTTCTGCCCACTCTGCACGATGGTGGGCACCTGCAGCCCTGTCTGTACAGAGAAACTCCCGTTCCACACCTACAGGGGGCAACAAAGGGCATGCTGAGAAAAGGAAAGTTTACACACTGACAAAAACACATTACATCACCTAGTCTAAACTGTGTGTGTTAATGTCAGAAACCCCCTAACCCCCACACCGAGTGTCCTTCAGTGTATCCTGTAGTGTGAGGTGGAATAAACCCAAATACACAAAGCCAGCGGTCAGTGAGTGTCTACCTGTAATTAACTCTATATAACATTAGAATAAACCCACATAAACATAAAGTCAGTGGTCAGTAAGAGTGTCTACCTGTAATTAACGCTATATAACCTTAGAATAAACCCACATAAACATAAAGTCAGTGGTCAGTAAGAGTGTCTACCTGTAATTAACGCTATATAACCTTAGAATAAACCCACATAAACATAAAGTCAGTGGTCAGTAAGAGTGTCTACCTGTAATTAACGCTATATAACCTTAGAATAAACCCACATAAACATAAAGTCAGCGGTCAGTGAGTGTCTACCTGTAATTAACGCTATATAACATAAGAATAAACCCAAATAAACATAAAGTCAGTGGTCAGTAAGAGTGTCTACCTGTAATTGACGCTATATAACATAAGAATAAACCCAAATAAACATAAAGTCAGTGGTCAGTAAGAGTGTCTACCTGTAATTGACGCTATATAACCTTAGAATAAACCCAAATAAACATAATGTCAGTGGTCAGTGAGAGTGTCTACCTGTAATTAACGCTATATAACCTTAGAATAAACCCACATAAACATAAAGTCAGTGGTCAGTAAGAGTGTCTACCTGTAATTGACGCTATATAACATAAGAATAAACCCAAATAAACATAAAGTCAGTGGTCAGTGAGAGTGTCTACCTGTAATTAACTCTATATAACATTAGAATAAACCCTAATAAACACAAAGTCAGTGGTCAGTTTATGACTTCATCATTACAGTCAATGATTTTCTGTAGTTTCTCACCATGAAAGCTGGAATAACTGGCTGCTGGAACTTGGTCCTAAAAGTGTGCATGAGGGTTTTGGTTCTGGCATTGTAGAAAGACAGAGTACCTGAAAAAAAGGATGGGACCCCACACTTTATCCACACAATACAATGCTGTACTACTTAGTAGCGTAGTAGATCATAAAGAACTCACAGCGGATGGTGTGTAATACACTATAGATGCTGAATTCTAGGCCTTAAGATTCAAAACTGCACGACGAGCCTGTATTTAATAAAAGCATCATGCTGAGGAACAGACATTACAGCAGGTTCTCTTACCCTCCTCGTAGTTGCAGTAGATGCCGATGCGGTCAGGGATCGGGCAGTCCAGTGTCCGGGCCTTGTTGTTGTGCTTGGCTGTGAGGCTCTGCTGAAGCCAGTTGTTCAGGTGGATGCACCAGGACGCGTTGCTCTTCCCCAGCTGGTCAAATCTGCCCAGAGAGCGCAGCGCCACGCCCGCAGCGAAGGCTTTACTCTCCTTATCGAACCTCACCTCCCAGTACTGCTGCCCCGAGTCGATCATAGTGTCAGCTGGAGACAAGAGGCAGGGTCAGAAACCACTAAATCCAGCCTTTTAGAGATGACTGAACACCTCCACACTGTTTGAGGAGAGTGGGATGATTCAGACATGCAGTTAGCACCATGCTAGTTCGCCAGGTGTACGCTTTAATGAGTTGTTAGCTGTATTAGCTTCAGATCTCTAGTGTAAAACTAAAAAAAAAATCATCTTGGCTGATCAACTACATGGTAAAATTGATAGGTTGATCACTTTAGCAACACTAAATTGAGTACTTTAAAGCAGCATTATGCAACATTTTGTATTTGCTCCTGGGCTCCCTCTACAGTTGGGGAATGTAATTCAAATACATAACACAGCTATACACATGCATTTCTGGACAAGCTGAGAGAAGCTCCAGAAGCTTGATCTGAAGGTGGAGCAGCATGTGGGCTGAGGTGGTAGAGTAATACTACAGGATTTTACACTAATATGACTCTATGGGTTCTGCAGTGTTACACAGCAGCAGTTCTGGAGAGAGGTTCTCCACCTGCAGCTCCACCACCAAACCTCCATATAGTGCAGTAGCAGCAGCAGGGTTCCGGTCCGGAGTGGGAATGACGGAGACGCCGTTCTCCCCCCCTGTTACAGTCAGTGGAGCATTAGCATGATCCTGAAGCTGCTGATGCTACATAATGCTGCTTTAAGTACTTTAGGTCTGTTTGTATTCTGAGTTATGAGTCATTAGAGGTTCTTCCAAGGACGCTATTAACATGGATGAAGGGGGACCCGTCTCCTCCAAACTCACTCACCCAGCACGGTGTAGGACTCTGCTGTGAAGCGGTCGCGGCCCACTCGAGCAGATGGTGCCCTCTTTGGAGACATCATGGCTGTCCTGAGGACCAGAACGCACAGAGAAAGCTTAAACAGCGCAGCAGCACAAGTGAAACTGCCATCATGACGGCTGCTTATCCTTGCAATGTTCTACAGTGCATGGTACTAGATATCAGTGAGTGATACAGTGTCAGAAGCCACATAATCAAGTCTATTAGAGCTTTTCTATTACTGAACGCCTCCACACAGCTTGAGGAGAGTTTGAGATGATTTAGGCCTGCAGTTAGCCCCATGCTAATTGGTTGGGGTCCAAGCTTTTATTAATTGTTAGCTACAGCTCTAAAGTTAAAGCTTAAAACTTCCAAAATTTAATAAATAAAATAATAATAATAATAAATAAATAAATTTGATCTCTGGCCCAATTATCACTTTTGCTTTTTTAAGGGCCCATATCCCACATTTGTTTGAATGTTATTTTTTCACTTGACACCTGACATGTGTATTTTGTTTAGCTTTGGTTTCATTTCAAGTTATTATTCAGTTCTAAAACAGCAATAATTTAATTTTAGAACCATTTTTCAACCTCAGGTAGAAAAATCTCCCCAATTACCCACCCCTTACGTACTCTAGTGACGGCAGAACAACACACGCCCCCTCTGACGCACCTGGAGGAAAGCGCCAGCTTTGACACACATCAGCCCCCAGATGCAAAGATGTGGGGAGAGAGCGCCATCTACCAACCTGGAGATAGCAAGGCCAATTGTGCTCTTTCGGGGCCTCCAGATGGCTAGCAGCATGACCGGGATTCGAACCGGCAACCCACTGGTCATAGTGACTGCACCTCTTACCTCTAACCTCTCTTTTTATTTGCTGCCCTGAACTGTACCTAATTTGACCCGGACAGGAACCTAAACTAAAGTAGCTTGAGTAGGCAGATATGCAAGTCTGTAGGTTGTTGTGGCGTCACAAATACAACTAATTCAGCTTTTTGCAGCTTAGTGTCCACATAGAGTGAACAGCACATTTAGAGAATTATAATAATCAATCAAAACTCTTTGACGTCAATAGCCCAGAACATGTCCTGTAATAGCCCTGTCTGGAGTGGGAGGCTTTAGGTACGGTAAGGCTGGACAGGCAGGAACAGACCTGGCGGGAGAGTGCATGGGGGAGCTGGTTCTGTTCTTATCTTTGCGGATGTCTTGAACCGCAACCTTCCCGCCGCTGCTGTCCCACTCCACGCTCAAATCCTCCACCTTCAGGTTCTGGTGGGACGAACCTGCATCCAGCTTAAACACAAACGCTGGAGGGAGAAAAAGGGAAAGAGGCAGACGGTCATAATAACGGCGTGGACAGGCTTCGATTCTGCACACAAACACAAAACTTGTGAGCTAGTCTGAAGAACAGAGCTCGGTTCCTCCAGGTTTCTCCTGGACGCCCCCCAATCCAGCCAGCACAGCGTGGAGGATGTGTTCAACTCCATCAGCAGCAGCAGCAGCAGCAGCTCACCTGATTTACCATCATTAAGCCCTGATGTACCATCAAACCAGGTGTTGATCTGAGGAGAACTCTAAATAATACTAGACTCCATGAGAGAGGAGAACTTTGGAGATGTTCTAATGATGAACACAGTGATGGAGAACCTCCACCACTTTCTGTAGGAGTGTCATTATTGTTAGTGTTTATTCTGATATCAGTGTTTTACTGAGCAGATCAGCAGCTTTTCATTTTCATATCTCTCTCTCTCTCTCTCTCTCTCTCTCTCTATATATATATATATATATATATATATATATATATATATATATATATATATATATATATATATATATATATATATATATATATATATATATATATATGGCACTGGGAGTATGAGTCTGTGGTCTTCAGCTGTCTGTCTCCAACCTCATCAGCTCAGGTTTTACCCTTAGTCAGTAACATCATGCCTCATTGCCCTTTGTGTGTGTGTGTGTGTGTGTGTGTGTGTGTGTTGCTCTCACCGTGTGTTTCCAGAGTAACCAGCTCAGAGAACTCTCCTGCAACAGCCTTGTTACATGCCTTCACCCGGAAGGTCATGTAACGCGTGTCGAACCGGAGGCCTGCAAAAACACACAAACTCCAGTTATTATAAATAACCCATACTGGTATAGACTGGGGCAACAGCCAGTCTCAGAAGCCTTTATCACGGCGCCTGGGGGGGGGGGCAGAGAGGGTTACGGGTCTTGCTCAACAGAGGCAGCTTAACGAACCCGGGTATCAAAGCCCCCCCCCCCCCGCCCCGGACAACCGGACATACACTAGTTTTATCAGTGACCATCAGAGGTGCTCCGGCACCTGTGAGTGTGTATTCCGTCTCCTTAATCCCCTCCACTACCATCCAGGGGTACTCTTCTCGGGCTCTGGGTGGTCCCTCGTGGTTCATCCGCCGGTGTTCGAGGACATAGTGGTCAATTTTAGAGTCAGGTTCTGGTAACGTCCAGACCACTGTGATGGAATTATCACACACCTGACACTCGGACACCTGGATCTCTGGAGTATCGGGGACTGCAGACATAAAGAAAGAGAGAGAGAGATGTTTATAAGAGCTGTGAATCTCCAACTTTACAATGGACTGGATTGGTTTGCGATTCTTTAGGAAATTATTTTAAACCTAAAACCCGACAGTTTTAGGATTTCAGCAAAGCCTCTCCTATATACGTCTCTCATACTGTAGCTGTGGTCAATTCCCACTGTCTCAGCCAGAACTGTACTGAATGACCGAGGGGGGGGGAGAGAGAGAGAGAGAGAGACAGGACCATCCTTCATCCAGAGTCGCCCCAATTACGCTCTCTTGGGCTCCAAGCCAGGGGGTTTGAACAAGCAATCTCCCAACACCAGGGTGAACGCTTAAGCTGGGCATGACTCACAGCCCTCTCACTTAACGTCAGTCTTTATTTAACCCATACGACCCTAAGCTAATTTTACATCAACCATCGCTGACACAGCTTGTCTAGTCCCTGTAGAGGAGAAGTACTGCCAATAGAATAGGACTCTCTAGGAACCTATTGGCACCATGCTGCCTAAAGCCAGGCGTGGGCTAGTAGAGGGGGGTATATAGTCACCCCAGCATTGAGGAGCTGTGGAGCAGTGGAAGAACTGTGTTCTCGGGAATAATGGTGGTGGAGCTCCATCCAGTACTTTTGATGGGATGAGTTGGGAATGATTTTGGGAGGTAATCATCCCAACCTTACTAACACTCTTGTTGCCAAATGCAATCAAATCCTCACAGCAATGCTCTTTTTCCAAAATCTAGCAGAAAGTCTTCTTCTCTGGACAGTAGAGACAGGATCAACTTTTTTAGTACCCTTGATTTCAGAAGAAACAGTGAATGAGCAGGTGTCCCTATACTTTTGTCCATATCAGTTTTTGCATGTAGGGAAAATAAAGACCTTGTTAGTCTAGTGTTTGTGAGCTGAAAATACTCTTATGTCCGTGCTGAGGGTTCAAAGGGGTTAAACACAAGCTGAATAGTGCCAAACTGACCTGGGAGGAATTTGATGGCCTGCAGCATTTCCCTCTCCTGAGTGAAGTCCACCATCAAATGACTCATATTGTCGCTGGCTTTAGCCTTTAAAGAGAGCCGAAAGGCTGGTGCCATGGTAACACTGTGAATGCGCACACACACACACACACACACACACACACACACACACACATTTAAGTACACAAGAGTACTAAGAGCCCATTTAGTAGTTAACATGCAGGGTCAAATGAACTGTGTGGTTCATCACTCAAAACGCACAAAACCAAGAGGACAGGAAGTGAGAATCTAGCCAAAGGAGGAAGAGGAGGAGGAGGAGGAGGAGGAGGAGTAAAGAATGAGCCATGACAGAAATGAAGATGATAAGGCAGTTGCTAGCACTGATGATGGTGTAAGGGTGAGGGGATGAGCTGCTCTAGTGTGTTCGCTCGTCTAAAACCTGGGTTCCCACCGCAAAGCCTTGGGAGAGCCACAGCAGTGCTTTTCTAAAGATGAATCACCTAGAAAACTGGACAATACGCCGGACAGCTGCAACAGCAGGCTGAGATAAACACTCAGAGTCATTCAGAGTGAGGGTTTGAGGAGAGATTGTGGTTCAAAGTAGAGAAACGTAAAGACTCTGGGGCCCTATCTTACACGCCACGATGCTCGTTGCTATCTTCCACCCCGCCAACAGTCTATTTCCATGTCTTCCGCGCTGCTTGTGAATATCTCTACGCTGATGGGCGCGGTGGTCTCGAAATGAGGGACGTTCAGGTCAGTTTCTTGAGTATTGCTGTGTATCTCAGCAGCAGAAAACAACACAGGAGGAGCTCCACTGACTGAAAACAGCCCAGACAGACGTTCGTTAGTCAACAGTCAGACGTCTGCTTCCCTTCAGCTCTAAACTTTTCAGGCTAAACCTCTCTGAATGACTTTAATTTGAAATCATATTAAAATATTTAAATATTAATGATGAAATCAGGTAGATTTTGGTGTGCAGTTCACAAATTCAGACACCCGACATGTCTTATACACTGCTGGGGCTCTCAGAGGCTGACCCGTGGCACCGCTGGTTTGAATACACAGGTGTACTGTACCTATCCTTTATGTCTTTGGCCGCCTGAAAGTTAGAGGAGGACGAGAGAAGAGGAAGGCAGAGGAATACAGGGGAGTAGTAAGAGAGAGAGAGAGAGAGAGAGAGAGAGAGAGAGAGAGAAAACTGAGTCACAATCAAACAATACATCAGTCATACAAGCATGGGTTAGCTGGAGTGGCAATGCAGGGACATGGACAACTGCTGCATTGTTAGAAGCCCCAGATACGAAACCAGCACAGGCATCACATGAAGGCCAGAGCCCCATCATCACGGTCATCACTGCAGAGACATGCGTTACTGTTCATTATAATAACCCTCATTTATAATAGAGATGGGCGTGGTTATTCAATTATATGCAGATATTCAAACTCCTCTCAGCATTGAGAAAATATTCAAATTTAATAAAATATTTAAATAAGATCTGTCTAGTCATGGATTAAACCAGATTAAAATACACAAATACAAAAAAAAGCCTATATCCTTTATCAATAGGGGGTGCCCAAACATTTGCATGAAACTGTATACATACAACAAAAAATAATAAATAACGTAAGGTCCTTTAATAGAAATTCAGTTTCCTCATTCTGTGATGATTTTGGATTTGTGGTGTTAAATTATTTATAATTAATTTTTATTAATTATAATAATAATTATTATTATTATTATATTATAAAAAATGGCAATATGACACTGATACTCCATTATAATCAATAATGTCTCTCTAACACAATTATGAAAAAGTGGGAATCATCAGAATCCTCAGATGAAAGGGAGTGGAAACGCTCCTGTGGGCGGTACCTGGGTGAAGCCGTCAGACTCATTCGAGCACAGCGTCTGATTGGCCAGTTCCAGCAGCTCCTCTGAACTCTCCAGGGCTTTGGTGCAGGCGCTCAGCTGATTCTGAGGAGACACAGACATCGTCATTGCACGACTATTATATTCAACCCCATAAACGCTGACAGCTCTGAAAGCTCACGTTATAACTGCTCACACACGTACAGACACAACTAGCCTCATAGTGCCCACTGGGTAACTCACCGCGCCCACTGGGTGACTTACCGCGCCCACTGGGTACTTGATAGAAAATGCTGAAAAACTCATAGTGGATACTCATAGTGATCGTTTCACCATCACAATAATGACATTACAGGATGAGCAATGTCAATAAATATATAAATATTTCTAAATAAAATAAATAAATACAATAAAACAATATTGTGCAGCCCTAGTAGACACTAAATAATTCACACTGGATCCTGAGTTATTCGTAAACGTTATAAAATATGTCACAGTAGTTAGTAAATGATTCATAGTGATTCATTCATTATAGTTACAGAACAATTAAATGTGGATCCAAAATAGTTAATAGATTCTGAATAATTTATAGTGGATACTGAATCATCAAAAAAGTTCACAGTGGATACAGAATAATTCATAGTGGATGCTGAAGAATTCACAGTAGATACAAAATAATTTATTGTAGTTACTAAAGACATAGTGGGCACTGAATAATTCATTATAGGTACGGAATTATTAATAGTGTATACAAAATAGTTCATAGTAAATACTGAATAATTCATACTGGATACTGAATAGTTCATAGTGGATACTGAGTAATTAATAGTGGATACTGAGTAATTAATAGCGGATACTGAGTAATTAATAGCGGATACTGAGTAATTAATAGTGGATACTGAGTAATTAATAGCGGATACTGAGTAATTAATAGCGGATACTGAGTAATTAATTGTAGATACTGAGTAATTAATAGTGGATACTGAGTAATTAATAGCGGATGGTGGAATGCGCTGTTCGTCTGGTTAAGGTTGCTAGATTCTGTTTGGTGTAATTTTAACAAAAGAAAACATTACATTCACAACATGCGAGCGGTCTTACGCAAAGGTTGGAGCACCCCTGATCAAATTATGTGTTGTGACACATTTATTTATCAATCAGCATCATGATCAAAGCATAATTACAGTTTGTTTGCTTAATTTAACATTCATAAAAATCATCCCATGCTTTACTAATATTATTAATGCTAATGTAAGTATCATCTGATGCTGTGATGATCAGGACTGCAAATATAACTCTGCAGTATGATCACAGGCCACCAGCAGCTCTGTCCAGACAGGCCTGGAGGACTAAAAGCAGGATTATACAGAGACTGGATAATCCCTGAGGATCAGTTCCTGCCAACGGCTCAGCCCAGCTCCCAGGTGAAATGTGTGAGCACTAGAGCAGACTAACCCAGCCGGGGCCTTTCACTCTCCAGGTGTGTCCGTTTAGCCGCCTGCATGCGAGCCCTTCAGACTACTAATGATGAATTGATTACATGTATTTTAATTAGCAGTATAATTCAAGCTTACGTACTCAAAGAGCTGAGGGCATGGAGTATATTTACAAGTACAAGCGTGCGCGCACACACACACACACACACACACACATACTGAACACTGAACTGAACACTGCTTAGATGATCACAAAGTGTGTACACAGACTCCTTTAAATACAGGGACTATAACAGTACCGGATAAACAAACAAACAAACAAACAAACAAACAATCACAATTATTTTCTCTGCACCAAACAAACACGCTTATGAATTACGTGCCATTGGGGTTTGCCATCATTTTTTGAAGCGACTCACAGCCTGTCAAAGCATTCGATTCAAGCTGATGTGCGCTGATTAGGGCTGCACTGATCCGGCTTTCTCAGTTCCGATACGATACCTAAACTTTGCATATCGGCCGATACCCAATCCCAGTCCAGTACCACTGCTGAATTAATAAACCGTATACCTCACCAGGTGGGAGAGACTTAGGACATCAGGACTGACTTAATAATTAACAAGTAATAACAAATTACTTTATATAATATAACAAATTAAAACAGATATAAATGTACTTAATTGCCATGTCATTTATTTATTTGCACATTTATTTGCACATTAACTTCAACAAACTAAAAAGTTAAAGGATGGGTTTCAATGATCGGCCTAATTATCCGATACCCAATCCAGCTAATTTTGTTAATATCGGGACCGATATCCGATCCTAATATCGGATCGGTGCATCCCTTGCGCTAATGTAGTCACTAAATCATCCTACAAGGCCTATTATTATTATTATTATTATAAACATTCAAAAGTAATTAAAAAAATACGTTCAATAATGCAAAGCCAACTTAAAAAGTGTTCAAGTCTTACAATAAACATAGTGTTTTTTTTATTTGTTGTAATTCCAAATATTGAACAAAATAAAAATAAACAAAAATTATTAAATAAAAAATATATAAAAAATACAATGTGAAGTCTATAATATAATATTTCTATACAGACAATATTGCATATAAAGCTAACATATGTATAACATGTAAATTTAGTGATCTCAAACTCAAGACAGTCGTGTTTATGGAAAAGGCCTGGAGGTTTTAAGTCATGATTTGTCCAGCTTTTTCAGGACTGTGGTAAAGCCGTGACCTATTGGGGCACCTACAGAAGCCCCAATACCCAGCATGCCTCACCTGTAGTTCATACGTGCGGCTGGCCCGCTCCTGTTTGATTCGGGTCACCATGCCCTCCTTTAGCTCGTCCAGGACAGCATGTAGAGAGCTGAACTCAGACTCCAGATCCTCCTGGACACGCGTGGAGTTTGCCTATAGACACAAATACACACACACACACACACACACACACACACACACACACACACACACACACACAATGTAGCAGCAGGGGACCATTAATAATAGTTTTGGCTGTAGACCAGGTATTTCATACAGCTGACGCCTTTCCGCATTGCAGTTCTGGAAGGCTGCTGGACTCTCCTTCAAAACCCGCTACTCATCTTATTAGTTTAATCAATAACTCACAGTGAGAGCTAGCCAGGCTAAAGTACAGCCTCTAAACATGGTGGAGGTAGTTTCATCAACAGCTCACAGTGAGAGCTAGCCAGGCTAAAGTACAGCCTCTAAACATGGTGGAGGTAGTTTCATCAGCAGCTCACAGTGAGAGCTAGCCAGGCTAAAGTACAGCCTCTAAACATGGTGGAGGTAGTTTCATCAACAGCTCACAGTGAGAGCTAGCCAGGCTAAAGTACAGCCTCCAAACATGGTGGAGGTAGTTTCACCAACAGCTCACAGTGAGAGCTAGCCAGGCTAAAGTAGTACAGCCTCCAAACATGGTGGAGGTAGTTTCACCAACAGCTCACAGTGAGAGCTAGCCAGACTAAAGTACAGCCTCTAAACATGGTGGGGGTAGTTTCATCAGCAGCTCACAGTGAGAGCTAGCCAGGCTAAAGTACAGCCTCTAAACATGGTGGAGGTAGTTTCATCAACAGCTCACAGTGAGAGCTAGCCAGACTAAAGTACAGCCTCTAAACATGGTGGAGGTAGTTTCATCAACAGCTCACAGTGAGAGCTAGCCAGGCTAAAGCACAGCCTCCAAACATGGTGGAGGTAGTTTCATCAACAGCTAATATCTGCCAACAGTGCGATAACATTTACCCAACAATATATGATGTGGCCCTTTTGGGTAAAATTGACCAAAGAGCTGACCAGAACCCTGCTGGTATGGATTCTTCACTTGTTTTAAGACGTACCTCCAAGTTCTGCAGACTCTGCTTCAAGCAGCAGATAAAGTTCTGGATCTCCTCATTTTTAAGAGCCAACGTGGTGACGATCTTCCGAAGAGAATCCTGAAACAAACGTGTAAAATCAAGTAAATTACTGCTCTGATGAACACTGCATGTCCAAAAATTTGTGGACACACCTTCAAACAAATGAATGTAGACACAGAGCTTGTCTAGTCCCTGTAAAAGAGAAGTACTGCCAATAGAATAGGACTCTCTGGAGCAGATAAACATCATGAACATATTGCCACCATGCTGCCTAATGCCAGGCGTGGGCTAGTAGAGGGGTACAAAGCCGCCCAGCATTGACATGTTGAGCAGTGGCAGAGCTGTGATCTCTGAAATGATGGTGGTGGGTGACCTCACTAACGCTCTTTCGCTGAATGCAATCAAATTTGCACAGCATTGTGAACTGCCCCTCCTCCAACATCTAGTACATAGCCTAGACTACCCTGGGCAATCCCTACAGCATTTAATACCCTTGATTTCACAAGAAACAATGAATGAACAATGATGGTGTCCCAATACTTTTGTCCATATTGTCCAAACTGGAATTGAGCCTGACTGGCCGTTCTGAGGCAGTTTAGGAGCATTTACTGGTGTGGTCAGACTCTGCATTCATAATTGAATAACCTTTGCGGTCAGTGGCACGACAATAGCTGGAGCTCCCTGTACTGACTTCCAGCCCTGCCCCTGTAGTCCACTTCCTTCTGCAGATTCCAGCTGATTTTCTGCTCAAACACAGAAGAGTCCACCAATAAGATCATTAAAAAAAACTCAAACTGGGAGTGACCAAGCCAGGAGTCAAAAGCCATAACATTAAAACCACCTTCCTAACACTGTGTTGGCCCAAAACAGCTCTGACCCATTAAGGCGTGGACTCCGCAAGACCTCCAAAGGTGTCCTGTGATATGTGGACACCTTCGGACATTGCAAGCCCTGCAAGTAGTGAGCTGGGCGGGGCCTCCATGAGCATCAATGAGCCCTGGGCATCCATGATATTGTCTCTAGTCCACCGGCTGTCCTTCCTTGGAGCACTTTTGGTAGGTACTGACCACTTGCATACCGGGAACACCCAACCTTCTTCAAAGTGTCTCAGATTCTAACGCTTGTCCATTTCTCAAGACCTTCAAGAACTGACCGTTTACTCGCTGCCTAATATGCAGATCCACCTCTGGACAGATCCTGGACACGTCCTCGTTTGCTTCTTCAATCTGAATCGAACCCAAGTCCGCCAAATGCAATAAATCTAAGAGATTAAAACCCAATAAATGACCAACCCAGCAAAACAGCTGCACTCAGCTGGCAGTGCTTGTGCCTCATTAACGTTGTGATTAATGAAATTAGTGCTAATATTGTTCATACAACCATTTTAAAAAGCTGCGGTGGTCAAGCTGAGAGAATGTGTGTGGGGGGTGGGGGTGGGATTGCTAGGAAGGCATATCCAAACCAAGGCAAAACACCTTCACCTTCTGGAGTGGTGGTGCACTGTTCTACTGTGCAGCAACACCGGCACCAATGTGACGCAAATGTCAGGCAAAAATCCTTGCAAATCATGCATTCGTAAAGTTTTAATATTTTTTTTTTTAACTAAGTACATTTGAAAAAAACATTGATTAAAGTTAAAACTACTTTTTGGAGCAAACTAATATAAATATTTTATATTTAATTTAAATATAAAAAATAATAAATGTAAAATAATACATTTAATAATAATGTATAATTTAATAATAAATCAGTATTAAAATACATTTTATTTATTATTAAACTTATTAAAATAAATTATTATTAAATTATATATATATATATACACTTGTATAATAATTTATCATTTTATATAATATATTAATAATAATAATAATAATTCAATATATTCACATAAATAAAATACAATATATATGAAAAATATCACAATGTTCAATTCAATCAGTATTGCCCAGCCCTGAACACTCCCATTATGGGAGCCTGGCTTATGGTTTTAATACTGGTTTTAAACCTTTAAAGACAGGTTGGAAATGGTCAAGCAGAATAATTACTAATTTTAATATTCTCTATTTTTTTTAGGCAAATTGTCAGACTGATTTCACAAAATGTACAATATATATATATAATAATTAATATATACAAAAATAAATATAAAAGTATATATAGATACAAAACGATATGGAAAATATCACGATGTTTAATTCGACCAGTATCGCCCAGCCCTGAACACTCCCATTATGGGAGCCCCTGGCTTATGGTATTAATACTCGTATCTGCAGTGGTGGGCCACAGCTTGCCTATGAGGCGCCTTTCAGAGCAGCGCAGAGCTCCTCAGCCTCCACAAACCGCTGCGCTTCACCTCTGTGCATGTTTAATATCAGTACAGCTGAAATATGAGCTGGTTTCTAATCATCGGAGGAGCAGAGCGCTGCAGCCCTCCTCGCACGGGGCGGGTGCGGTGCGGGTGCGGTGCGGGTGCGGGTGCGGTGGAGCTACGAGCTGCTGCTGCTGCTGCTGCTGCTGCTTTGTTCAACACACCCCGCCGCGACCTCCAGCCCTGCCCTCTACCCGCCCTGAAGGCCCTCCTTTACCTTCTGCTCGTCCATGCTGGAGCCACGGAGAGCCGGTGGGAGACGTTCAGCGGTGTTCTTAGCCCAGGTCCTCGGTGAAGCTCCCGCTCCGTACAGCCGCCTCGGTACTGATGCTGCTGCTGCCGCTACAGAGCACTGCATCTTCACCGAGGCCACAGAAGAGCGACTGTACGCATGCGCGAAGGGAGCGGCGCATGCTGGGCAATGTAGTTTTTCACGAACTCGACGCAAATCACTTGATAAAGGGACAACATTTCACCAAAATTTATATATTTTTAACAATTTTCATTTACAAATTGCAATAGAACAATAGAAAGATTGTGTTTTGTAAGATAGTTATACATCAATTAACATTTACTGTGAAAATAAAGCTATTGTGTCAATTCTGGTGCAACATATATACTAGACACATAGCTATATATTTAGAAATATATATATTAGAAACACATCTAATAAAAATATTGAACCTAATGTTCTTTAAAATAGGAAAAATGTATTGTAAATGCATTGTAAATCACAGCTGCCACGCAAAAAAAACGTAAAGCGACTTGATAGGAGGAGGATAAAAACAAGTTTTGTATTGAAATTTGAATTTCTATTGATCTATTAATCATGAAATTCTGACAAAATTATGTCAGAAAAAAGAAAAACAGCAAAAATGTAGACAAGGTTTTTGTGTGACAGCAATTACTACATATATATAAATGATTACGCATATATATACATATATGTGTGTATATGTGTGTGTATTCATACATTTATATACATATATATATACAATATATACATTATTATTATACATATATGTTTTTTATTTGTTAGACAAAAATAGTTCAAAAGATCTTTTTTATTGTTCTTTTAATAACAAGTGTCATTTCATTACATTTCATACGTTTAAAAATCAAATGATACTTTTTAGGATAAGAGCTGAATCTTACAGTGCCTGGATTGTTGAGTATCGTCTGAAACAAACAGATAACAGACTATATTTTCCCTTTCCTTTTTTATAAATATGTATCTTGCAGTAATCTGCAGTAATGTGTTAAATAATGTAAAATAATATAAATATACTTGATGTGTCAGTAAATACAGTCTTCTGGCCTTTCCACAGTGCAGCTGGAGAATCGAACCAGTGGAGGCATCCAGACAGGAATGCAGTGTTTCAGCCCTGTCTGCCGGGCCTGACAGCCTTCTGAAAGGCATTGCTATCAGGTTACATTGAATCATGCAGTGTCCTCCGACCACAGGGATATCTGCAGTCTCAGGTTTTTTTTTTTTATAAGACTGTATCAGTTATTGGATCGGTTATGGATTAAGTTATGTGCTGGATCTGAAATAAGGCAGCACACAGTGGTAGAGTTTGAGAAAGGCTAAAGGGCAGCTAGATAAAGTCACCTCTCTCACAGCCAGTCCTCAAAACCTCACCGCTGACTGAGCAATTAGTTAAAGTGCTCAAAGCCTCTCAGCTCAGCCACGTCCTCTGAAAACACCTGTTCTGCCTCCCGCATCCTTTTATAGGTGCAAAAGATGAATGGAGAGGAGATGAAAGACTGGAGGGGCTTATTCAAGTCCCAGGAGAGAAAGCTCTTTAATCTCTACTGTCTTGAAGATATGAGGTGAGACAACTTCAAGAACAATTACAAACAGTGAGCCTCAAGACTACAGAATGTGTCGAGCTGTCAAACTGTGGAAGTAAGACCTCAGATGTAGTAGCCATGGTGACCATGGATATAAAAGACCTCAGTTATGGAAGTCGTGGGGACTCTAGAACTACACGAGGTCAGTTATGGTAGCCATGTTGACTGGGGACCTGAAGGATCCTAGTTATGGTAGCCGTGGTGACTGCAGAACTGGAGGAAAACAGTTATGGTAGTCATTGTAACTGCAAAACTGGAGGAGCTCAGTTATGGTAGCCGTGGAGACCGTACACCTAAAGGACTTCAGATATGGTAGCCGTGGTAACTGCAAAACTGGAGGAGCTCAGTTATGGTAGCCGTGGAGACCGTACACCTAAAGGACTTCAGATATGGTAGCCGTGGTAACTGCAAAACTGGAGGAACTCAGTTATGGTAGCCGTGGAGACCGTACACCTAAAGGTAAAGGTAAAGGTAAAGGACTTCAGATATGGTAGCCGTGGTGAATGTAGAACTGGAGGAAAACAGTTATGGTAGTCGTGGTGACCGTACACCTAAAGGACTTCAGATATGGTAGCCGTGGTGAATGTAGAACTGGAGGAAAACAGTTATGGTAGTCGTGGTGACCGTACACCTAAAGGACTTCAGACATGGTAGCCGTGGTGAATGTAGAACTGGAGGAAAACAGTCATGGTAGTCGTGGTGACCATACACCTAAAGGACTTCTGATATGGCTGTCGTGGTGACTACAGAACTGGAGGAGCTCAGTTATGGTAGCTGTAGTGACCGTACACCTAAAGAACATCAGATAGTCATGTTGACTGGGGACTTGAAGGATCCCAGTTATGGTAGCCATGGTGACTGCAGAACTGGAGGAAAACAATTATGGTAGCCACGGTAACTGCAGAACTGGAGGAAAACAGTTATGGTAGTCGTGGTGACCATACACCTAAAGGACTTCAGATGTGGTTGTCATGGTGACTGCAGAACTGGAGGAGCTCAGTTATGGTAGTCGTGGTGACCGTACACCTAAAAGACTTCAGATATGGTTGTCGTGGTGACTGCAGAACTGATGGAAAACAGTTATGGTAGCCACGGAAACTGCAGAACTGGAGGAGCTCAGTTATGGTAGTCAGGGTCACCATACACCTAAAAGACTTCAGATATGGTTGTCGTGGTGACTGCAGAACTGTAGGAGCTCAGTTATGGTAGCCACGGTAACTGCAGAACTGTAGGAGCTCAGTTATGGTAGCCATGGTGACTGAAGAACTGTCGAACATCAGTTACAGTACCCATGGTAACTGTGGAACGGAAGCAGTTCAGAAGCGGTAGCTGTAGGGGTCGGTGAAGCGGAAGGACTGGATTTCGTTCACTGTACTGAGGAGGTCCCGCATGCGCCTGGCCCGTCGCTCTTCCACCACCAGCCTGCGGGAGCGCTCTCGAGCGGCCTGCTGCTCCACCCGCTTCTCCAACCTCTTCCGCCTCAGCCACCTACAAGAAACACGGGCTGTGTATCATTCTGGATTGTGACGCTTCAAAGCACTTTTTTAGTAAGAAATCTTGTACTTTTACAATGTTGAATGCTGGGTAATGTAGTCTTTTACAGCACTGACTCTTCTCTTGGAAATCATTTATAATTAACAGAGAAACGTAAAAGAAAAGGGAGTAACTGTGCCAAAATCTCTCATATAGCTCCGGTTTACCTCACAATTATAAAACACAGAGGACCTTTACTTTAACATTTAACCTTCTGTGTGAAATTTGATGTAAAAATTAATTTAATGTACTTTAATATATAAAAATAAAAACAGTGTGGGGTTTTTTTATTACATTTTTGCATTTTACAGGAGAAGGTTTGTTGCTCTTCCTCACTTAGGGTGATGGAAATGACTCAGGTTTTAGAGTTTTGCTAGCATGGATATCCCAAGGACCCTATTTTATCGACTTCTAGGCATGATTTAGGGGCGTGTCGGTGTGTCGTTGCTATGGTAACGACAGGAAAAGTTCGCCTTGCACGTCTCGAACCGCTAAAAAAAGTCATGTACTGAGTCTCTTAATGAATCCTGGGTGTGTTTTTTTGGGGCATAATGTGCCAAATAATGAACCAATCAGCGTGTCTCTCGCCGCCCCCTTTAAGAGCCAGGTGCGGTCTGACTGACCTTGGCAGACTGCTATTTCAGTGGCGCATCGCGCTCAGCCTGGGAAGGCGTGCCGAAGCGGTGGAGCACCGGCACTGCTGCGAGTCCATGTGTGCGAAACAAGCGTGAAGATAGACTGTTGACGGGGTGTGAGGTAGCATTACGCACAGGGTGTAAGACAGGGCCCAAAGACTGATTAACAGCTTAGAGGCTGATTTTACTTTTGAAGTCAAATCTGGTTCAGTTAATTATTACTATCTATTAATATTTTTTAATACTACATAATTTTCATGTTTCTTCATGTCACATTCATCATGGAATTTGGACACAACGTAAAGAACAACTGCCAGGTTCACATTATGCAAAATAGTAGTTATGCGACAATAACAATATATAAAATATACATGCATTTTTCCATCCCATATCAAATCAAATCATATAAAATCAAATCAAATCAAGTATAGATGTAGATATAGATATAAATGTATCAGTATAGCGATTTTTATAACTGCCATTGTCACAAAGCAGCTTTACATGATCAGTAAGAGGACAAGAGATATCATAAAAACATCCCCCTCCACAGTGAGCAAACCACAGAGGTCCCTCAGAGCTGCAGGAAGAAACCTTTTATTATTATTATTATTAATAATAATAATAATAATAATAATAATAATAATAATTGTGGTATTTAATTATTAATTAAATTAAATAAGGGTGGTAATAATAGTTATATAGGATGTCCATATGGGATGATTGTGCTGTGAATGCCATGACGCAATATACAGCACTTTAGTAATAAATATTGTAGTTTTAGAGAGTTGAATGCAGGGTAATGTAGTTCTGCACAGTATGAAGAACTACACAGCGGCTCTGTCCTCATTAAAACCACTGCTAATCAACTCAAAAGGGTTCAGGAAGCCTTCTAACTGAAATGCTATAATAAGAGAGGTGTTTTTTGGTATTTTGCAGTGAAGACCCTGCTGGACACAAGCGACACTGGACACTATCTGAGAGCTCCTCTTGTTCTAAGGGTGGTCACTCACAGTCTGAAGGCCTTCTCACACTCCTCTGGTCTGTGGATGTAGATGCTGCTCTCCTGCTCCAGCTTCTTCATCTCCTCCAGCTGTTTCTCCTTCAGCTGCTGCTCATGCTTCCTCTGCAGCCACAGCTTAAAGGCCTCCTCTGGGTCACAGCACTCCCTCTGTGCGCGCACACACACACACACACACACACACACACACTCATATATAGAGTCATAGCTATAGCTAATCTCATTAGCGCACACATCACTAATATGGCCATCCAGAAAAAGGATTTCTTTAAGGGTTCTATATGGAATCATCCCAACTAAAAGAACCTTTGGGTACTAAAATGGTTCCTAGCTTGGTTGAAGCATTCTTCGAATTATCGGAGAAGGTTCTACAAAGAACTTTATATAGAGAAAAGTTTATTAAAAAATGTGGCTCTATATAGGGTGGAACCAAAAAGGGTTCCGCTATTGATACAGGCCAAGAACCTAAACCTAAATAGAACCCTATATGCTTACAGGCATGAAAATGTATTTTCAAATTCAGTTTATTATTATTATTATTATTATTATTATTATAAAAGCATACAGTGTAAAGGCATCTATGGTTTATAGAATGTGTGAGATTGAGGAATGTGCTGCTGCCCCCTGGTGGACACACCTTGCAGCTCATCTTCTCCATCTCCTGAGCTCTGTGCACTCGCTTCTCCTCGTGCAGCTGCTGCCTCTTCTTCAGGAGCCACGCCCGGAAGGCCAGCTCATTCTCCTGACGCTTCTGCTCCTCTTCCTCACGCTTCCGCTCTTCCTCCTGTCGCCCAGACAGAGAGAGAGAGACAGAGAGAGACACACAGGCCTAAACGTGACCAGCATGATATACAGAACACTATCCCACTACATGACACTAATTCGTGTCGTAAACCATGCTGGCCTTAACTATCAAAAATGAGCCTTAAACTGCAGAAGGTCCTGTCTAACAGATTTGCCTACGTGGTTCCTGCTTTTAGATAACAGTAGGTCACACTGTGTCCAAAAGGAGTTATTAATATTAATTAGGAGGATATTAATGAATCATATGTTCATTAATTATAAATGTGTTTCTGACAAAAACAGAGCATTGAGATTTAGACTGTACTGATTGATCTTGGTATGGATGGGAATGGCATGCAATGGAATGGGTATGAATGGGTATGTATTGGTGTAAATGGGTATGGAATGGATGGGTATGGTATGGATGGGTATGGTAAGGATGGGTATGGTATGGATGGGTATGGATTGGAATGGGTATGGATTGGAATGGGTATGGATTGGAATGGGTATGGTATGGATGGGTATGGATAGGAATGGGTATGGTATGGATGGGTATGGTATGGATGGGTATGGATTGGAATGGGTATGGATTGGAATGGGTATGGATAGGAATGGGTATGGTATGGATGGGTATGGTATGGATGGGTATGGATTGGAATGGGTATGGATTGAAATGAGCATAGTTGGGTAGGAATGGGTAGAGTTAGGTATGGGTATGGAAGAGTATGAATAGGTATGTATATGTAGGGATGGGTATGGATTTGTATGGGTACAGATGGGTATGGGTACAGATGGGTATGAGTATCAGGCCGACTGAACACGACACTGAATCATGTCAGAATCACAGGAGAGCTCACCTCTCTGGCCATTCTCTCTCTCCTCTCCTGCTGTTTGGTCAGTTGCTGTTTCTGCAGTGGGGAGAGGGTGAAGGTGGCGTATGTCGGAGCTCCGTTAGCAGACTGAACCCTGCGCTTGCTGCCCAGCTGGCCTGCTGCTCTCTGTGTGTGGCTGGCTGAGTTTGGCCGCACTCTGGGTCTCGAGGGAGGTTTGGGAGTGTATAGGGGCTCTGAAGCTGCAGGGTTCAAAGAAGATGAAGGACTTTTGTTGGATTCGGTCTGTCGTGGGGAGCCCCGGTGGCTCTCGTTATAAGGGCCAGGTAAAGGTGGCAGCAAGCCTTGGCTCTCCACCTCTCTCAGACTGACCAGGTCAAACTTCCCATCCTTTTCAACCAGCACCCGCCCCTCTCTCGCTCCCTCTCTCCCTGCGTCCGCGGCCTCGATCTCCCCCTGCGGAGAGATGCTCAGCTTCAGCATCTGACCAGACACATCACCGTCCACCTCAGAGTCCATCTGCCAAGACCAAAAAGTCAGTAATATGTAAATGTGCTCATGGCTGTGACATCACACCCATCATTTCGAAGTTGTCTGAGAATGAAGTGGTTAAATAGCTATCAGGTTTCTCACTCTCGGCACAGTAGGGGATGTGACAGGTCTCTCCAGGCTGTTGGAGCTGTAGTCCTGCGCCGGCACCACCAGGTCCACCAGAGTGTCCTTGAACTGCAGCCGCCTGCGGCGTGTCTTATCCGGAGCCTCCTGATCCCTCAGCTGCCGGTTGGCCTGTTCGATCTTCTGTAGCATCATTTTCTTTTCTTCCTCCAGCTCTTCATCATCCTCAGTCTGCTCTGTAGTAACTACACAGACAGAGAGATAGACAGACTGTTTAATATATAAATACTTAGACAGACAGACAGACAGATATACGGACAGATAGATAGACAAATAGACATAAATATATACAGACAGACGGATAGATAGATAGACACATAGACAAATAGATAGACAGGCAGGCAGATAGACAGGCAGACACACCAACAGATAGATAGATAGATAGATAGATAGATAGATAGATAGATAGATAGATAGACAGACAGACAGACAGACAGATAGACAGGCCGACAGATAGATAGATAGATAGATAGATAGATAGATAGATAGATAGACAGACAGACAGACAGACAGACAGATAGACAGATAGATAGACAGACAGGCCGACAGATAGATAGATAGAGGGGTATACAGATAGATAGATAGATAGATAGACAGACAGACAGACAGATAGATAGATAGATAGATAGACAGGCCGACAGATAGATAGATAGACAGACAGACAGACAGATAGATAGACAGATAGACAGGCAGGCAGACAGACAGTCGGACTGTTCACCATCAGAATCGAATGGGCCTTCCAGCGGCTCCATGGGTGTCGGCCATCTTTCTTCTTCTCCATCATCATCATCAGTGTCCTTCTCTCTCCGCCCTTCATCAGCGTCCCCCCCTCTCTCCTCATCCTCCTCCAGCTCTCTGTCTATCTGAGCTTCAATATCTTCATCATCCTGTGACAGCGACACCAGCGCATCAGGCCTCCAACTCTATTTGACTAATCATTTGCCATCTCTGACATTTCTGTTTATACTCTACATTTAATTGCATCATATTTCATATTTTCATTATAGAAATATTTCATTTCATTTCTCAATCCATGATTTATGACGCCATAAATGCCATAAATGTTAATGTAGACGAGGGTCGACCTTTACGTACTAATACTAAGAAAGTACTAATAAAGCTTGATCAATTGATTAGATCATTTTACAATGCATGACATCATCAGAACACTTCCTGTATAATACTGGTCTTATTATTAATAAGAATAATAAACATGCAGATCAAATAGAAAACAAGCAGGACAGAACTCATCTGAGGCCTTTTGTGTGTGTGTGTGTGCGTGTGTGTGTGTGTGCGTGTGTGTGTGTGTTTGTGTGTGTGTGTGCTGGAAATGGAGACATGGATACATAGAGAGTGTGTGAGTGAGTGTGTGTTTAATAATGAATTGTAATGAGCCATAGTTGTGGGAGTGAAAGTGTGTGTGTGTGTGGATCTGTGTCAGCAGGATGGATTTCACACATGGCACACACCACACACACTCACACACTGTTCCAGGGAAAGTTCAGTGTCTGATTTTTACAAGCATCACACACACACACACACACACACACACACACACACAAGCACACACACACACACAAACACACACACACTGACCTGCTCTTCACTTTTGCTCTCCTCATTGATCAGCCAGTCCAGGTCCTTCTCAAAGTCGTCCTCATACTCCTCCTGAACATTACTGCTCACAACCACACTCATCTCTCTCTCTCTCTCTCGCGCTCTCTCTCTCTCTCGCGCTCTCTCTCTCGCGCTCTCTCGCGCCCGAAAAACACAAATAATAAACATTAATAATAATTAATGCACTTCTACACATTATTGAGCACAGCAGCCCTCCTATCTGCTCTCTCCAGCTTATAGCTCTCATCCTTTAGCCCCTGAAAGTAGATCAGTCAGCTCGGGGAGGGGCGACACGTGTATATTCTGTACAGATGGTCGATCTTTACGGCTTTAGGCAGTTGCAACAGACCCCGAAGCTGACCCCGAAGCTACTGACCCTTCACCTCGAGGCTATCAGCACCTGCAGAAAGTCTGCCATTCAGACCATCCGGCATTTTCACACGTTAACAAATGTCCAATAAAAATAAACCATTATATTCAGCGTGAGTCGTTAGTTTGGGATATTATGGGACTATTTTGAGATAGTGATTCACTATTGTGAGATACTGTCACGGGTGTCACGGGTGTGTGAGCTTGGAGGGCGGAGTCAGGCTTAAATGCAAGTAATAAATTAATTAAGAAATTAAACAATGGATACAAAAACAAACCAAATCAATCAGACAGGATAATCACATGCCAGGCTAATAATGGATGGGCTGGTGGACGGGCATTGTTAGCCTTGTTAGCCTTGTTAGCATTGTTAGCATTGTTAGTTGTTTGTTTTTCCCTTTTACTTTGATTCTGTGATTTGATTTGTTTTTGTATCCATTGTTTTATTTCGGGCAGCGGTCACAAGGGACATACACATATTATATATATATATATATAGTGTCTCGTTGTTTTAGTGGCCATTGCTGGTCCACCAGCCGATCCATGCCCTCTTGTTACTCTCCCTAAGTGTACCTTGTCAGTGTCTGTATATATATATATATACACACACACACACACACACACACACACAGACACTGACACTGACACTGACACTGACAAGATACACCTAGGGAGAATAACAAGAGGGCGGAGCCACAGGTGGGACACTAATGACAAGGCAGGTCTGGGGTAGAGACACAAATAAAGCCATATGATTTATGAAAAATTGCATTAATTTCTCATTATTTTTTTAGATACCATATATATATATATATATGGTATCTATTCATCACCTTCAAGAACTGACCGCTCACTCACTGCCAAATATGTAGATCCACCCCTTGAACCAGATCATTAGTGGTTTTAATGTTATGGCTGATCACTATATATATACATTATATTAACAGTACCTGCTGAGCGTGACCCACACTGGCAGATATTTATAGTCTCTCATAGGCCGGCCTACACGCTAGACGGACACACACGCGCGCGCGCACACACACACACACACACACACACACTAGGTGTCTGGGTCATTTGGTTCACCTGTGAGGAGGCTGCTCTCCTGCTTCGTGCTGAAACGCTCGTGCTGAATCCGCTCCTGTTTCCGCTCTGTTTTTCTCTACTCACCTGTGCGCGTGCAGTTCACCTTTAATCCTCACAAGCCGCCTGGAACACGTGTCGTCATGGAGACGTATAACACAACCCGAGCGCGCATGCGCGCATGAGTGCAGTCTGAGGCTGCGTTCACAAGCCGCGTGCGTGTTCACTGCTCTCGTGGTTTCCGGTAGATTTATTACTCACCGAATTCATAATTAATGTCACCATCAAACAATCATCTTATACAATACTACCTGTCCAAATGTTTGTGGACACCCTTTCTAATGAATGCATTCAGCTGCTAAACTCAACCTAATGTACAGCAATGCTCCTCCTCCAAACTGGACAGTAGAGACAGTTACTCCATACAAGTGAATGAGCAGGTGTCCCAATACTTTTGTCAATGTAGTGTATGGACACCCTATGTGTGAAGGTAGCATTAGACAACCGTCTTCACCATTGGTGTCGGACGCAGATGGAATTTGGCCTCCACCTTTACCCCAACCGTGACAGTGAGGATGAAGGGCCTTGCTCAAGAGGGCCCAACAGTGGCAGCTTGCCGGGCCCTGGTCATCAACAGCCCAATACTGCCCAGTAAACACTCACTCACTACCTAAACTGACCCTAATCAGAAGGTCCATTCATATTTATATCTGGACCATATTACTAATTTATAAAGGTATTCTCATTCATTCCCCAGGTAGAAGTGAGTGGAGATACGAGGGTTTAAAAGACTTCTATAGAAGCTGAAGTATCAACTGAAGCTTTTTACTCCAGTAAAAGTGTAAAAGTACTGGTTTCAGAACGACTTCAAGTAGAAAAGTAAAAGTAATGGAAGGAAAACTAAGACCAAAAGCTTAGGCCGCGCCACAGGGGTCTATAGTGCACTACCCCCCCCCTCCCCCTCCCCAAAACCCATTTCTCTAAAAGTCATAATGAGGAGAATGATCTATTAAAATGTTGATGTTAAAAATGTTGGGCTGCACTAGGCTCCTGTTTCAGCTGCAGATCTGCCCATTGAAAATGAAGCATTTCAGTAATATCAGCTCTATTAAAGGAGCGTCTCTGTGCTCTACTGAGCATTAACATGAGCTTCATGGAGGAAAATATGAGGAGTCGTTGTCTAGAAGTTCTGTAAAGCTGCAGAAAGTCAGACTTCAGAGGCGTGTGATCAATAAGCTTTATTGGAATGTAAATGTGGGGCTCAGTCGGGACGTTTCACTGCAGCTCTCTTGAGTCTCTGCCACGGACACAGTCTTCATACTAGACTACAGACGTCTGCTGTGAGCTCGCTGGAGAGTGACGGGACGTGTGCAGGTGTGATGATCTCTTATAAACCAATAGGGAGTCAGAATGGAGTCTGTTTATACTTCTCATCCAATCAGGATCAGACTCTCACTTTCCGGATGGAG
This sequence comes from Salminus brasiliensis, assembly GCF_030463535.1. Classification (NCBI taxonomy): domain Eukaryota; kingdom Metazoa; phylum Chordata; class Actinopteri; order Characiformes; family Bryconidae; genus Salminus; species Salminus brasiliensis. Next base: position 1,781,545 of record NC_132883.1, read on the forward strand.
AGATTTATCTAGAGAGGGTTTTTATTGATGACGAGCCGGAATGAAAACAAAGGGAGATGAAAGAAGTAGAAGTAAAAAGTCTGAAAAATTAATAATTACTCCAGTAAAGTTTAGATAACCAACATTAAGTATTTAAGTAATTAAGTATTTGTACTTCATTACTTGACACCTCTGCTAGTTCACTATAGGGTTCGACACATGTTAGCTAAACCCTAAATCGCTCTATTGGACACTATTTGTCTGTAAAAGCCAGACATAGGTAACCTACATAGGTATAGACATGAACAGTTACCCACCCAGATACTACACCACCCCCTGTACCCAGCAGAGAGCCTAACATTCTAGCTGCCTACCACCTAGAGTATACACACTACGTAGGGCCCTAGAGACAGATTTGAGATACAGCCTTACATTTAATCAATAAATATAAACCAACATGCTGGTCAACACACAAGCTTTAATGGTGTCTGGGTGGAAGGCCGAACCTAGCCTTAACCCAGCTAGCTAAATATATTTACAATAGCAGATTAGCTTAGCACTAGCACATTAGCTAGTAGCTCCCTAATTAGCAAAACCTTTAGCCTACAGATGTTCGATTAAATTACAACACAAAATGTATATTTATTTATTATTTTGTAATTATTATTTGTCATTTACAGAACAACCCAAACATAACTATCACCGCTGGGAAAACTCCATTTCCCGTGATGCAGTTGCACACCGCGCATGCGCAGCGCGATAACGGCAAGTCACGCCTCCAGAAGTGAACCGCGCGACAGATACGTGCGAAATAACGCGAGTATCTGCACGAGCGGCGCCTTTAGAGAGGTGTGTGACCCCCCCGCTGGTCATTGGGGGTTTTTGGAGCTGAAGAGATGGCTTCTCTCGTGCTGTGCACCTTAAGCAGGACCCTGCGGTCCTCCGGGAGGCTGCGCAGTGCCTGCAGAGTGGACTTACTCTCGGGTCCGTGGGCGAGCCGGACTGTGGGCAGGAGGCAGATGTCAGCGCGCGGATTTGCGAGTGGGGCATTGGGGAAGAGGCTGCTCTGGGCGACTGGAGGAGCTGCGGCGGTGGTCGGGGCTGCAGTGGCCGGGTTAAGTCACTTTCAGCGGGCTGAGATGGCAACGAGGACTGAGACGGTGAAGGTAGCTACATACCATGATACCCTGTGATTCATAGATAGATCTAAAGTTTAGGGAGATAAAAGGGTAAAATATGAATAACACTGATCCAGATACAAATAAAAACCTTACAGGGATATATATATATATATATATATATATATATAATACACACACACACAAACACACACATATATATATATATATATATATATATATATATATATATATATATATATAGTGTGTGTGTATGTGTGTGTATATATATATATATATATATATATATATATATATATATATATATATATACACACACACATACATATCCCTATTTATAAGTAAGGGTTATTAATGTATATTCCTTATATATATATATATATACATATATCCCTGTAAGGTTTTTATTTAGTCTGGATCAGTGTTATTCATATTTTACCCTTTATGTCATACATATATATATATATATATATACATACATAGAAATATATAATGTGTGTTTGTGTGTGTATGTATATATATATATATATATATATATATATATATATATATATATATATTCTATACAGAGTATACTATATTACATTATACCTTACTTATAAACAGATATATATATATATATATATATATACATGTATTTTTATGTGTATATATATATATATATATATATGTATGTATGTATGTATGTATGTGTTTGTATATATATGTATATATACAGATTATACTATATTATATTATACTAATACAGAGTGTATTGACACTACAGTATGTACATAAGAAGTGTGAGATATATATATATATATATGTATATACGCATTAGCCAAAATAGTGATTTAAAGATAAATATGAATATGCTATAATATAGTTTTTTTATTTGTATATTTTTCTTTAATATTTGTATTGTGTGTTGTCATTTATGTCATTTATGTCATTTATTTAAAATGACCTATTGGCCATACATAATTATGCAAGTTGGGCTGAGCAATATTGATTAACTTCAGCATCACAGTATTTTTTTCAAATATGATACTTATGACTCATCAGATGATCCTAAACTTCATAATCTTATTAATTAATATTATAATATTGTTCTGTGCTCTTCTCTTCTCAACAGGAAGTTTAGAATGGAGCACAGATTAGCATTAAACAACTTAAAAGGCTTTATATCCTAGATATTAACTATATACACTGATCAGCCATAACATTAAAATCGGCTGAAGAAATGGGTAACACTGATGATCTGGTTCCAGTGGATCTACTTATATTAGGCAGTGAGTGAACGGTCAGTTTTTGAAGGTGATGAAGGTGATGAAGCAGGAAAAATGGACAAGCGTAAGAATCTGAGACACTTTGACAAGAACCAAACTGTGATGTTCTAGATAATGACTGGGTCAGAACATCCTGGTATGCTTATGGAGGTCCCACCTCATAAGCCCACAGCAGGACACCTTCAGAGGTCTTGTGGAGTCCATGCCTTGTCTGCTTAGAGCTGGTCCGGTGGCGGGAAGGGGGGCCTACAAAACATTTGGCAGGTGGTTCTAATGTTATGGTACATCTGATGAATTCTGATTCTGATTCTGAGGAGGACGAGGAAGGGAATGTGGCAGAGCGGTGCAAGAAGTTCATGTCCCCACCGGTCACCCCCGTGGAGCTGCTGGAAAAGAGGAAAGGCGAGATCAGCTCCCGGATGGAGATGCTGATCATGCAGACGCAGGCTGAGTTCTGCCGGGCGCTGGAGGAGGTGGACGGGGGGAAATTCAGAGTGGACCGGTGGAGCCGACCAGAAGGTGAGGAAAAAACACATCAGCTGTACCTTAAACCAGCAGCTTCGGGATCATGCTGATGCTCCCTTATTCCCAGTACATCCAGCAGGAATAGCAGGGGTCCTGTTCTGCGGGTTGCATCATACTCGAGATCCAGTGTCTCAGTGGTGGTGCATGCTGTCACTGTAGTGTGTAATGAGACAGATTCCTGTGAATAGCTTCTTTATACCCATTGTCTTGTGGAATGAATGAGAGCAGTTCCTTTAGACTGTAGGTTCTTTTCACTCATTATTAAGAACAATCACCAAACAGTCCCTCTCCTACACCTCCTAGTTTTGTGCTGTCCCTGCTCTAACACACCCTATCAATGCCAAACATGGGCTAGAGGGGAATGAAGCCCCCAGCATTGGGCTGCAGGGTTCTTTGGAGTGATGATGAAGCACCATCCAATACCTTTAGGATAGGTTTAAGGTTTAGAACTAATAATCCAACATCAGTACCTGACCTCAGCTAAATGTCATAAATGTAAATGTAAAAAAAAAAAGGGTGACGGGACTTCCTGCTAATACCCTTGATTACAGAAGAAATGCAGGAGACAAAGGTGTCCGCATACTTTTGGCAGCCTTGGGGGGTATGCACAATACAATGCAGGGGTTCTTAGTTAGCCAGGTAATTTAAGCCCAAAGATGAGGCCTGTCCAATTAGAAGGTTCCACTGTTGTTTTCTTATTGGACAGGATAGACTGTGCTATACCCCCAACTGCCCCCCACCACCACCCCCACTGTTCTTTTGGGTTCTTGCTGGTGCTGTTGCTGTAAATAAGTCTCACTGCTGCACTTCTTTTAATTGTAATAAACATATAAAACATAAAATATTTCATACATTAATTTGTATTATTTATTTATTATTATTCAGTTATGTAGATTAACCCTAATTATGCTGGAAAAAGTGCAGAAAAAATATTATATATGATTTTTTAAATTTAGAGACGTCTGATCTAGGAGCACAGGCACAAATCAGATTCCCACCACTTTACCCTTCTGAAAGACTCACCCCCTGTTCCACAGGCCCAGTGTAAAACAGTGTACGTGTGTGTGTGTGTTACAGGTGGTGGAGGCATCAGCTGTGTGATGCAGGACAGTAAGGTGTTCGAGAAGGCCGGTGTGAACGTATCAGTCGTGTCCGGCCACCTGACGGAGGAAGCCGCCAAGCAGATGCGCAGCCGTGGAAAAGTGCTGAAAGGAAAAGATGGTGAGCCTCTGTCTCTCCACAGTGTTAAACTGATAGTCTGGCAGATGGTTTCATGACTTTTTAGCTGCATGATATTGACCACCACTGCTATGATATTGTAGGCGTCCCAATACTTTTTGCCGAACAGATCAGTCAGGCGGAGACGGGCGTATTGTGTGTGAGCTGCAGGGTTGATGTTGAGTAAGGCTTTGTTCCACCCACTATCTCACCCACTCATTTTCTCTGAAGCTTTTCCCTTTTTGTGGGAAATCGGGTCAAACTTCAGGAACAGTAAACGCCTCCATACAGACTCTACACTGACCTTTCAGTGTAACTTCCTGCTCTGATGAAGTGTTAGGTTGGCGTGTTGATGTGCTACAGACCAGAAGTCTGGAAGCAGCTGTGATGTGTAGTATTATGTTAATTATGATGAGATGGCAGGATGTTTGTTTTCAGGACTGAGACCAGTGTTGCACTGATATTGATACTGTATCGGTATCGGCGGAGATACTGGCACTTATACACAGTATCGGTATCAGCAGTAGAGAGCATCGATACCATGAAGCTGACAAGCTGATGCCCAACATTTATATTTTACATAGAACATTTTTATTTGCAAACTTTATTATGAAACCAAAAATTTAAACAACCAGTAAAATCCAGTCATAAATAGTTATTATCATTAAAATATTAAATATAATCATTAAAGTTTATTGAACTTTTAGCACTTTCTGTTTTCTTTTGGTGTTTTTTTTTTTGGGAAACATTGAAGGAAACACTGAAGTTTAGTAGCTTTTTACACAGAGACGTGAACTAGAGCTGGACAATATGACGATATTTTATCGTATCGTGATAAATGTAGTTATGGTGATAATGATAAGCTTTTCTAATCATATGGAGGATATTATTAGTGCTTAATAAACACTGATCAGCTGCAGGTTTCATTACTAACAGTGTAATTAGACTGAAGGGTTCATTAGCTGAAGAGCAGCAGATGTTGAGTATTAATCACTGTATTCAGTACAGGAGAGGATCTGAGTAGTAGATTATAAGAATCTGATACTGATGGTGTTTTTAGTCTGTGATTTGCTTTAAATATCGTGATTAAAAAATCTTTAAATATCGTGATGTAGTATTTTAATCATATAGCCCAGCTCTAATGTAAATCTGAATGTGAAATCGTGTTTTCTCACGGTTCTGAAATGTGGATTTAAACAGCAGTTAAAACTGTTTGGTGAAGCTGAGCCAGATTCTGCTTCCCTACCTGCTCCTGTTTCTGCATTGTGGCCATTTTTATTATTTCAGCTCTAAAACTTTTTAAATGTGCAGATCCTCAACCAATAAACTGCTCTCTCAAGCTTTTTAGATCTTATTTGGGGTCAAATATAAAAAAGGTACAACCTATAAATACCTTTATAGCAGAGTATCGAGTATTTAAGTCAGAGTTGGTACCGGTATCGGCAGATACTTGATCTGGTATCTGTATCAGAAAGGAAAAATCTGTGCTGTCCTAACCGAAACCTTGAGTACGGGCTGAGACCAGTCTGATATTTCTTCCTTAAAAAGCACTTAGTTTCAGAATGAGCTAATAGGAAGTTAAAGCTGGAGGGAAAGCTATGTAGCATAGCCACGCTTAGCTCTTAAGAGCCTGCACTCCTATGCTGTAGCATAAAGGAGAGGCCCCACAGTGCAGTGACCACAGTTAGTCTGCCCAACCTCCCAACATAATTGACTGAGTGTGTGTTTGGAGGACGGCCCATTTCTGTGTTTGAAGCCTGGCTCTGATGTTCTTCCTCAGTGTTTAAATAAATACATTTATATTTACATTTACATTTACATTTATGGCATTTAGCAGACGCTCTTATCCAGAGCGACTTACAAGGTTACTGGTATTACAGAGGAGGGCCAATGTAGTGTTAGGAGTCTTGCCCAGGGACTCTTATTGGTGTAGCGCAGCATAGTCACCCAGACCGGGAATCGAACCCTGGTCTCCCACATGGTGTTGTTGTAACGCAATGGTAGGTGGTGGTGTTATCTGTTGCGCCACACCAACCATTTATATATTTATTATATAATATTATAATATATTGTATTTATATAATTAATAAATCTCAGGACGATCAGAACTGTGGGATTTGGGGCCCCATAAAAAGATGTTACACTGGGCCCCGCAACTCTTGCAATACTGCCAAAATACTCATTTAATACATTTTTCGGGCCCCTGTCAGGCCTTTAGGCTCCTGCCCCCCTCCAGTATGGCTCTCTTGACTGTTGTTCACTCGTGCCAATATTTCACAGAATAGCTCGATTTCTCATGTAATATTGTGTAATCGAACTTCCTTCTATTTCTCAGCTAACATCACACACACACACACACACACACACATCTACGTAACTCAGGCGTGTCGCTCCGTCAGTCTAACCGTTTTCTCTTTATCTCGGTGTTGCAGGGAAGCTGCCATTCATCGCGATGGGCGTGAGCTCCGTCATCCACCCCAAAAACCCCCACATTCCCACAGTGCACTTCAACTACAGATACTTTGAGATCGAGGAGGAGGACGGTGAGTGTGTTCTGCCGGGCGCCGAGACTCTGTGGAAACAGATGTTGTTATCTGTTAATCCCACCCATTCTCCCTCCCCCCGTACTCTTTGTCTTTCATCCATTGTAGTTTTTTATTTCTGATTTCATTTAGAATTAATTACTAAATTACTAAAGACCATAAAATCTAAACAGATAATAAAAGCTCATGCATTGTTGGACAAAACAGCATAAAGCAGAATTTCTGCATTGGAGGTCAGGTGGTTGCATAATACTTTCTTGAGGAGACATTTGTTGTTGTAAAATATAATTTTACACAGTTTTACTGTAGTTAAAAAAATATTATATTTTTTCTTTTTTTCTTAGAAAGTCTATTTTTTATGTTTATTGATATATATTATTATTATTTTTTTTTTCTTATTCCTTGACAAAATTTTTATATATTTTTTGTAGGACAGATATACTACACACACACATAAATATAAAATGATAGAGAGAGATAATATAATATTAGGGAGAAGTCTATTTTTTAAATGTTTATATATATAGTGTATATATATATATATATATATATATATATATATATATATATATATATATAGTATTATATACATTTTTATTTTTCTTACTCCTGTATGTATTTAAAATTCGTATATAATTTTTCTTAGACAAATTTACTATATATTAAGTAAATAAAAAAGAATTATATATGTGTGTGTGTATATATATATATATATATATATATATATATATATATATATATAGAGAGAGAGAGAGAGAGAGCGTACATATTAAAGTATTCTTTATTTTTTCAATATGTGGATGTAATGCAGTTTCTCTATGTAGTTATATTTTAATTTACAATTGTTATAAAGTGTGTGTGTGTGTGTGTATATAATCAGCCAATCAGCAGTCTAGAAATTGAAACTGACATGCTTATTGGCTTACCAGTGTGTTAACCCGCAGATACCGTACTGACCTTCCTGCTACTGAAAGACATTTTTTTGGTACTCGATTAAAAATATTTGTTCGTTATGATAAAAGTATTGAAGTTGATACCATCCCTAGTAACCATAGTAACCAAAAGTGATAACAGTTCCTGTTTATCGTTCATAAAATAATAAAGAAGAACCAGGAATCAAAGGCCTCTTTGTCTCTGCCTCCCTCCTGCAGGCTCTAAGCAGTGGTGGTTTGGTGGGGGCACTGACCTCACCCCCGTTTACATCAACAAAGAGGACGCAGCCCTTTTCCACAACGTCCTCCGAGAGGCGTGTGATAAACACCACTCCAACTACTACCCCGACTTCAAGAAGTGGTAGGACACACCTCATGCTGGTGATACGTGTGTGTGGATGGGGAGTGTCTGGGTGTGTCCACTGGTGTGTGTGTGTGTGTGTGTGTGTGTGTGTGTGTATGTTCGGGTGGATGCAGACTGTTCACCAGTGATAAGACATGTCCCATTATTTCCAGCTGCAGCTGTTACGTCTCATTTAGATGGAGTGAGGGCACAACGGGGTCACCGGTCATTTATTTCTATTCACTTATATTTTTTATTTAAAAATCTCGTATCTCCAAATCAGCAGCTTTTCAGGAGGAGGAAGAACCTTCTTAGCTTTTTAATGGACGTCAGTGTAAAATATTTTATTCCAGGTCATTTCTATTGGTCCATTTCTATAGAAAGTCTGATACAATGTAAAGAACAACTGCCAGAAAAATGTGTGCATCAGTATTAAAGGCACAGAAAGCAGCATGTTGTGCACTGAGGCATGTAGATGAGCTGGAAAATGCTTGTGTAAAAATTCATTCTGACTATTTATGGTTTATAAACCAGAAATGAGTTCTTAGAGAGACCAGTAAATCTACAAAAAAATACATATATAACATCAGTTTCAGCTGCAGATCATTTACTGATGATTTTGAGGCTCAAACTGAGATGCAGAAGTTTTAAAATGTGAGTTAGGAGAACTTCAGACTGAACTGAGTTGAGTTAACTCAAAAAACGCTCTGGAATCAGATACTACAACAGTTTTAATTGGTCTAATTTTACATTTAATGTGATGTGTGAGGACCAACAGACCAAAAAATTCTGTTTTATGCAACTTAAAGATCTGGAAAAAGATGCTCCTAAAATATTAATCACAACATCTGCCATCTGCCAAAGTATCGGCCTATATTTTACATTTCTCCTGTGTATTTTTTATTAATTTATTTATTTTTGTGTAGATTTACTTGTCAAAAACATTGGTCATTGGTCTGTTGGTTGTCACACATCACATTAGGAAAAGGGTATTTCAGTGTATTATTAAGCATATAAAAATATATATTTTAATAATTTCAGATATTGTATAATATAAGTTTGTTCTTTAATTAAGTGGGGGGGGAGTTGGGTCACTTTCTGGTGGGTCAGTTTGATGGCCTTCAGGGGTCAGCTTTGGGTAGAGCTGCTCTAAAGTGCAGGTCTGATTATTCTGACTGTTTATGGTTTATAAACCAAGACAAACTTCATGATGTTGATGAGTTATGACTGTTTTTGACCAGTAAATCTGCACATAAAAAATATACATATATACAAGAGAAATGTAAAATATAGGCCGATACTTTGGCAGATGACAGATGTTGTGATTAATATTTTAGGAGTATTTTTTTCCAGATCTTTATTTTTGCATAATACAGCATTTCTTGGTCTGTTGGTCCTCACACATCACATTTTATGTAATATTAGACCAATTAAAACTGTTGTAGTATCTGATTCCAGAGCATTTTTTAACTCAACTCAGTTCAGTCTGAAGTTCTCCTAACTCACATTTTTCACTCACTTCTGCATCTCAGTTTGAGCCTCAAAATCATCAGTAAATGATCTGCAGCTGAAACTGATTTAATACTGGGTAAGATGTTTAGTTTGTGGCTCCGCCCCCTCAATCTGTTTACTGTTTATTCCCATCTGCAGGTTAGAGCGCCCCCTACCACATGACGTCCCACAAATGGGAGGCTTTTGACAGTGGAGTGCTGTGAGCACTGGCTGAGATTTGAACTGATGATCTCCTCACACTTGATGATGATGAGCAGCAGTTAGACCGTAGGGCCGGTCTAGAGCTGTGAAACTACATTCCATACAAACCCAGTTCTGAGGAAATCTACCTTCCCTTCTTTCTCAGACTCAGAAATGCACACGGCTTCACAGCTCTAGAGTGGAGCGACTGTCTAACTGCCTGCAGGTCGAGAGATTCAGGAGGTCATAAGTTCATAAGTCGCATAAACACCGCAGCCCACCATGATCAGGACTCTCTGAGAATAAGAAAGGCCTTAAGCCATGTTGTAGGGGGCGCTCTAACTCGCAGATGGGAATAAACAGTAAACAGATTGAGGGGGCGGAGCCACAAACCAAACAGTGTTCTTACTCAGTATTTAATCAGTTCAGCAGTTCTGTTTAACATATCTCTCCGTCTCTCCTTCCAGGTGTGACCGGTACTTCTTCGTCCGTCACCGTGGAGAGACGCGGGGCATTGGTGGGATCTTCTTTGATGATCTGGACTCTCCGAGTCAGGAGGAAGTGTTCAGCTTTGTGAAGAGCTGTGCTAAAACAGTGGTGCCCTGCTACTTGCCCATCGTCCAGAAACACCTTAATGACTCCTTCACTCAGGAGGAGAAAGACTGGCAGCAAGTCAGACGTGGCAGGTGAGAGTGAGTGAGAGAGAGAGCGAGTGAGAGGCTCCCGTCTCTTAGCAGTGAGAGGGTTTCTACAGTAGAAGCTCCAGATCTCATCAGAACAGATAAAGCAGATACATCCAGTAAAAAGGAGAAACAAGAGCTTCTCATTCTGAAGAAAGAAAGTAGTGAGATTTTGTCGGTGAGCTAGTCTGAAGAACAGAGCTCGGTTCCTCCAGGGTTCTCCTGGACGCCCCCCAGTCCAGCCAGCACAGCGTGGAGGATGTGTTCAACTCCATCAGCAGCAGCAGCAGCAGCAGCTCACCTGATTTACCATCATTAAGCCCTGATTCACCACCAAACCAGGTGTTGATCTGAGGAGAACTCTAACACTAGACTCCATGAGAGAGGAGAACTTTGGAGATGTTCTAATGATGAACACAGTGATGGAGAACCTCCACCACTTTCTGAAGGAGTGTTATTATTATTAGTGTTTATTCTAATATCAGTGATTTACTGAGCAGATCGGCAGCTTGTAAGCTCTAATTTTTACAGAGGACTAAAACATTTGCATAGTACTGTATATCGTTTGTAATATGTAAATGAACTAAATATTGAATTTGTGGTCGGCCAAAGGATCAGAGGTGTCAAGTAATGAAGTACAAATACTTAATTACTTTACTACAGTAGAAATGTTGGTTATCTAAACTTTACTGCAGTAATTATTTATTATTTATTTATACATTTTCACCCAATTATCTGAACTTTCTCCTCCTTACATTTTAAAAACAGCCTCGTTCCTCCTATTTCATTTCCCTTTGTTTTCATTCCGGCTCGTCATCAATAAAAACCCTCTCTAGATAAATCTCTCCATCCAGAAAGTGTGAGTCTGATCCTGATTGGATGAGAAGTATAAACAGACTCCATTCTGACTCCCTATTGGTTTATAAGAGATCCATCACACCCGCACACGTCCCGTCACTCTCCAGCGAGCTCACAGCAGACGTCTGTAGTCTAGTATGAAGACTGTGTCCGTGGCAGAGACTCAAGAGAGCTGCAGTGAAACGTCCCGACTGAGCCCCACATTTACACTCCAATAAAGCTTATTGATCACACGCCTCTGAAGTCTGACTTTCTGCAGCTTTACAGAACTTCTAGACAACGACTCCTCATATTTTCCTCCATGAAGCTCATGTTGATGCTCAGTAGAGCACAGAGACGCTCCTTTAATAGAGCTGATATTACTGAAATGCTTCATTTTCAATGGGCAGATCTGCAGCTGAAACAGGAGCCTAGTGCAGCCCAACATTTTTAACATCAACATTTTAATAGATCATTCTCCTCATTATGACTTTTAGAGAAATGGGGTTTTCATGGGTCGAGGGTCTTCATGGGTCAGCTTTGGGTAGAGCTGCTCTAAAGTGCAGGTGTGATTAGCAGTGTGTGAAATAAATGTGTGTTTGCTGTTTTCAGAGTGCAGTTGCTATAACAGTAGTGTGTGTGTGTGTGTGTTTCAGGTATGTGGAGTTTAACCTGGTGTATGACCGTGGTGTGAAGTTCGGCCTAGCTACTCCGGGATCCAGGATAGAGAGCATCCTCATGTCTCTACCACTTACAGCAAGGTCAGTGATTGTGTGTGTGTGTGTGTGTGTGTGTGTGTGCCATTTGTGATATACAACTGATTTACAGTCATTTATTCCCAGTATTAATCGACACTGGTGCTGTTATTACACACAATTTTATCCAAAATTCAAATATAATAAACAGACTATATATTATAATAATCAGACTTCTTTAGATCAGATCCTGAAGATCCAACTTTAGAGTCATCACTCTCTAAATATGAAAAGGAATATGAATATAGTAAATATAACAAGACATAGGTATACTATACATGCACTATAGGGACAAAAGTATTGGGACACCTGCTCATTCACTGCATATTCTGAAATCAAGGATATTTAAAAGAGTTGATCCTGCTTCTGTTGGAGAAACTGTCTCTACTGTCCAGAGAAGAAGACTTTCTACTAGATTTTGAAGGAGGAGCACTGCTGTGAGGATTTGATTAATTGCTTTCAGCGACGTGAGCATTGTTAGTGAGGTCAGGATGTTGGATGATGATCACCACTCCACCTCCATCATCCCCAACTCCCCAACTCATCCCAAAAGTACTGGATAGAGCTCCTCCACCATCATTCCAGAGAACACAGTTCTTCCACTGCTCCACAGCTCCTCAATGCTGGGGGGCTTTATACCCCTCTAGCCCACGCCTGGCATTATTAGGCAGCATGGAGCCAATAGGGTCATCAATCTTGGTCTGCTCCAGAGAGTCCTATTCTATTGGCAACACTTATCTTCTACAGAGACCAGACAAGCTGTGTGTGTGTGCATTTGCACATCTGTGTCAGCAATAGGTGCAGCTTAAAGTAGCTGAATGCACTCATTAAAAGGGGTGTCCACAAATATTTGGACATGTAATGTATATTCGAATATAGGGCTGTATGAATCCTGTGCGAACTGACATTTGGTGTGTGTAGGTTTTGTGGTGTGTATCACGCCGGTCCTGAAATCCTCTGTCCTCTCTGCAGGTGGGAGTACATGCATGAGCCCACCAAAGGCACCAGGGAGGCGGAGATGCTGGACGTTTTACGCAACCCTAAAGAGTGGATCTGAGAGAACCCCACACAGCCAGAGACACTAGCTTCATCCAGCTGCTCTGCCGGGCCAGTCGGGGGGGCTTTGGTTAGGTGCAGATGTCCAGTGGAACCGTCCAGGCCCCTTCTTCCTTTTATTATTTACTTTTCTGTCTTTGTTTCTTAACGAAATCTGGATCTTTAGAGGAAACTCGTGAGCCTTGCTTTAGAAAAACCAACCGTTGCTGCTTCTCTCTCGGCCTCCGTGTGGCGCTCGCTGTCTTTCCTGCTGTATTTGGAGCTGCTGTCTGTTTATCTCTCAGGACGTGAGCGTTACTTGGTGACCGGTGTGTCTCTTCTGCCCTTTCTGGTTTCCATGCGTGACTGCAGACACTACCTTATTAACTCTGCCTGATGGGACACGTCAGTCACACGTGCCTTAATGGCCACTTTTTTTAAGTGCTTCTTTAAAGAGCCCATATCAGCACATTTTCTTCACTAAAATAAGCGTGATGTCGTTTATAGCACTGATACACATGCACTGCCCACTGTCCAGTCCATACAGTCCATATATGGAAACTAGGCTGTAAATATTGCACATTTTGAATTTGCTCAAAACAGCAGTTTAGCTCCGCCCCTTCCTGCCGAAGTCATAAGGAGTGTTTCTTCTAGGCTGGACTGGACTTTTGATTCATGCACAATACAGGGCAGCCAATCAGAACAGGGGCGATTTACACCGATCAGCCATATCATTAAAACCTCATATTGTGCCTCATGCCATCAAAACAGCTCTGACCTGATGAGGCATGGCCTCCACAAGACCTCTGAAGGTGTGCTGTGATATGGAGGAGATCCTTTAAGTCCTGGAAGTTGTGAGGTGGGTGGGGCCTCCATGTGCATGACCCTTCTTCCTTGGAGCAGATTTGGTAGGTCAGTACTGACCACTGCATACCAGGAACCCCCCACAAGACCTGCTTGCTGATGTTCTGGAGATGTTCTGACCCAGTCATTATCTAGAACATCACAGTTTGGTTCTTGTCAGAGTGTCTCAGGTTCTTATGCTTGTCCATTTTTCCTGCTTCATCACCTTCATCATCTTCAAGAACTGACCGTTCACTCGCTATCTATTGTATGTAGATCCACTAATGTATGTAGATCCACTAGGACCTCTAGGAGCCACTGGACCCAGATCAGATCAGTTGGTTCTATGAGCAGTGCCACCAAAGAACCATGCTTGGTTCTAGAGAGAACCATGTTTGTAAGAGAAATGTTTGAGCGTGAAGAACCTTCATAGAACCTTATACAAAAGTTCTTCACCAATTTAAAGGTTCTCTATTATAAACCAGGCTTCTTATGGAACCAACTGTGGTTCTTCTATAGCAGGGGTGGGGGAACTCCAGGATTCCAGCACAGTCTGGTGATTTTCCTGCTCAAGCACACCTGATTCTACTCCCCTTTTAATTGGCAGGTTTAGTCGGCGTGTGTTGGAACAGGAAAATCATCCAACTGTGCTTCCGGACTCCGGATTTCAGCCCTCGGTTCCACACCCCTGTTCTATGTCATTGCTCAAAGAATCCTTTGAAGCACCTTTAAAAGTGGAAAAAACTAAAATGCGCTATAAATGAGTTGGAAAATTTCGGGTACGGGTCCTTTAACACTTCCGCTTCAGCTCTGCTGGACGCTTTGTCGCCCAGGTTCTGATTTGTTAGCCTCAGCTAATAGCACTACTGTTCATCTCCTGCGGTACCGTCTGAGAAGCCCACTATATAAAGATGTGAACTGCCTGTTTGGCCTAATCTGAATTTTATATTGACAGAAAAATTAAAGTATCTTTTGTAACACTGGTAAAGCGTCTCCAGAGTGTTTTTATTGATTTCACACAAATCCAATAAACTGGTGGGTGGTGCTGGACACTGCTTATGAGCTCATTGATGCAACTGCATAATCATTTATGTGGCAGAAAATGAATTAATTACTGCTGGACACGGATATGTAATCACCCACACATGAGAAGAGACTATTTGCCCCATAATAAACAAACCTTATGCACCTAATAATGCATATTTAATGCAATATTACATTTTTACCTTTTGGAAATGTTAATAAATATTAGACGTTAATTTTAATTATGTCAACACAATGTTTACGCTCTTTAAAGTAAAGATTCCAGGACTGGTCAGGTTTGAGTTTATGTAAAATAACTATTTATATTAATTTAACACATTAAAGCCTAGATTTATGATCTAGTTATTAGTCCTAATGCAGAAACCATCATGAAATATGTGTTAATCATTTAGTTCAGCACATTGACAATCCACAGCAATCACAGGTCTAGCGCCACCTCTGCTGGTTGGCTGCATTATGGGGTGTAGATCCGCCCATCCCCTTATGTTTCAATGCCAGAACAGCTTTGCCCATTTTCCCATCTCATTTTCCTCCACCAAACTGACTTCCCATCTTCAGTGTCTCCAAATGCCAGCAATATTGACCCATTTTTTATATCCCCCAAAAATGTAAAGCTTTTAACCCTTACTGTGCTCTATCGTAAGAAGGCGGAGCTACACTTAGGAGTGAAGTGACTGACAGACTGCCTTGGCTAGAAGAGGAACTTGTTGGAGCGTCGACCTACCGGACAGACTGGGAATCCAGGGGGAAATCCGCTCTGCTTCTGCACTGGAAGCTCAATGAAGACGGTCTGAGACACTGAGGCTTGATCTGGGAGAAGGGGGGTGGGTCTGGCTCCGCCTCCTGTTTCTACTGTGCAGACTCTGGTTGCATTTTTAACAACATGGTGGACAGTTCTGGCTTCATTTTTCAGTTTTAATAGAACAGAAGGGACCGAGACAACAATGTCCATGTTTTCTACAGTCACTGGTTTAGAAGATTTTGTGGAGTCCCACACGGCTCTGTTTTAGGGCCTGTGAAACTGATGCTATTTGTGACAGGAATGTAGTTTTGATAGTGGAGGACTGAAGTATGGATCTACACCTTCAGTTTAAGGGGTTAAGGTGGCATAGTGTAGTGTAATCCAGGTCATTCTATAGGGCTCACTTACTTTACTTCACTATTTTCTGAAAAATACTGATGGTGAAACTGGAAACCTGCCATTACCATCACCAGGCGTCAGAACCAGTGTCAATGACAATGACTTCTGGTTTCTGATTACATACATTTAGTAAATAAATAAGAATTGGGCTCTACAAATGGCCAGAAATGCATTGACACTGTCCACTGATTTAGACATTGACCATTATCATAAGACTCTATTCACCAATCAGCCACAACATTAGCATCACTGACCGCTGACGTGAATACCACTCCCGTTAAGGGGTGGATACAGTCTTTTAGGCTGTAAGTAAACGGTCAGTTCTTGAAGGTGATGGAAAAGCAGGCAAAATGGACAAGCGTAAGAATCTGAGACACTTGGATAATAACCAAACTGTGATGTTCTAGACAACGACTGGGTCAGAACATCTCCAGAACATCAGGCATCAGGTCTTGTGGGGTGTTTCTTTTAAGCTGTGATGTTCAGTACCTTCCAAAAGTCCTTCAAGGAAGGACAGCCTGACAGGATCACAGGCACCTGAGGCTTACCGAGGTCCACCTCACGACCTATAGAATCTAAAACGCTTTGACAAGAACCAAACTGTGACGTTCTAGATGACATAAGGCTGGTCTTGTGGCGTGGTGTTCCTGGTAGACACTGGTGGTCAGTACCTACCAAAAGTGCTCCAAGGAAGGACCACCATGGGCAAGGAGGGACCATGAAGGTGATGAAGCAGGAAAAATGGACAAGAATCAGACTGTGATGTTCTAGACAATGACTGGACTGCCAGAACATCTCCAGAACATCAAGCAGGTCTTGTGGGGTGGTGTTCCTGGTAGACACTGGTGGTTTGTACCTACCAAAAGTGCTCCAAGAAGGGACCACCATGGGCATCCAAGGCTTACTGAAGCTCACCACTTGCAGGACTTAAAGGACCTACTACCAAATACTACAGGCCACCTTCAGAGGGGGGCCTACATAACATTAGGCAGGTGGTGTTAATGTTTTGGCTGATTGGTGTATAACGATAATTGAATGATAATAACGACAGATATGGGTTGAAAAACATTTATTACAAATAAAATTCAAGCTCAGTCATGTTTTTTTATTTTATATATTTTATACACACACACACACACACACACGTCATAACTGAATGTATGAATAAGGAGATAAGGCATAAGCAAAGAAATTAACCACACTACTCTGAACTGCACTGAACTCCACAGCTGGTCCATCGTCAGCCTGTAACGCCGACACCGCCTCGCTGGCCACGTTTCTAATACAACCAACAACCACCACCGCTCTGCATCACTCTCGGATCGCCGGCTTGTGCGGGCCGAGCTAGACAACGGTGGAAGAACGAACAAACTGATCACTGTTCATAACATCGTTAATGTTCCTCGATAAAGGGCGAACACCGCCCTCAGAAAAGTGCATCCACCCGTCACATCACACCACATCAGTAACAGCGCTTTACTTTCTGCTGCGTCCACTCACACACACATCTACAAGGTTCTACGCCTACAGGGCATCCCATCCTAAAGCGGGCCTCCACAGGCCTTTCTGAAGTAGTGTCAGAACAATCTGGACTTGGACTCAAACTGTGCTGAGAGGACAGGAGCACTGAAGAACACTGATGATCTGATCTGATCCAGTGGCTCCATCTGTCCTGTCGGCGGGGTGGACCTACATATTAGGCATGTAGATGGTGAAGAAGGTGCTGATGCAGGAAAAATGGACCAGCATAAGAATCTGAGACACTTGGACAAGAACCAGACTGTGATGTTCTAGACAATGACTGGACTGTCAGAACATCTCCAGAACATCAGGCAGAGCAGGTCTTGTGGGGTGGTGTTCCTGGTAGGCACTGGTGGGCAGTACCTACCAACAAAGTCCTCGAAGGAAGGACCACCATGGGCATCCAAGGCTCACTTC
Source organism: Salminus brasiliensis (assembly GCF_030463535.1). NCBI lineage: Eukaryota > Metazoa > Chordata > Actinopteri > Characiformes > Bryconidae > Salminus > Salminus brasiliensis. The sequence goes on from NC_132883.1 coordinate 1,799,457, forward strand.
ACCACTTGCAGGACTTTAAGCTGTTCCAGATACCACAGGCCACCTTCAGATGTCTTGTGGAGTCGACATGCCTCGACAGGTCAGAGTTGTTTTGGTGGCATGAGAGAAGGCTACTCAATATTAGCTAGGTGGTTTTAATGTTATGGCCGACTGGTGGACACCATGCGGTCCAGCAGATGGCGCTAACCCCTCAACACTGTCATTTCTCAGCTAATGGACTCTTAAAAAGGTAGGAGGAAGCCGGCCACTCTGCAACGGAAAACCCCATTATAGTGCTGCTAGTGCCAGGGCAGAAACGATGGCTGTAGAAGATACACGTCCTGTGCAGGGTCATCTGGTGGAGAGTGTGCTCCTACGGCAACGTCTGGCCGACGTCTGCATCAGTTTTATGAGCCAAGAACAGGCATAAATTCATATGATGGTAAATACATTACATGGACAAAAGTATTGGGACACCTACTCGTTCACTGTTATAAAAGAGTATTAAAAAGAGCAGATCCAGATTTTGTTGGAGTAACTGTCTCTACTGTCCAGAGAAGAGGGGTTTCTACTAGAATTTGGAAGGGGAGCATTGCTGCATTCAGCAACAAGAGCTAGAGTTATTGACTTCAGAATGTTGGATGATGATGATCACCACCTCATCCCATCCTAAAAGCACTGGATGGAGCTCCACCACCATCACCATCATTCCAGAGAACACAGTTCAACACAACTCATTGCTGCTGGGGGGCTTTATACCCCTCTCTAGCCCACGCATGGCGCCAATAGGTCCATCAGTGTTGATCTGCTCCAGGGAGTCCTATTCTATTGGCAGTACTCTTCACACTCACACATCTCTTTATGGAAAATCTTATCTATCAGCCTAGTCCAAGTCCAAATCCAGGTAAAACTAACGGTGCAGTCTTGAGATAAGCCCGGATAATGTAGACTTCACATTCACAATAGAATAGAAACACACACACACACACACACACACATACACACACACACACATATACACATGCGCAGTGTCCAGTCCTATGCAACAAGTTAGTCACGTAAAAAGGGGTTAGTAACCTCAGAATCTGAATCTGAGAGGATTCCTGAAGTCAGTAAATAAAAAGAGCATGCTTCGTGACGTCCCACCCCGACGTCACGGCTTCCGGATTACGGCCGCTACACACACACACACACACACACACACACCGTTATTTCTTGGCAATCGTGAGTACGCAATTTTCCCCTGAATTCTTTTAGACTTGTAAACCTACAAGAGGCTGTAGCCAAGTGTTACTCTAAAAACCATCACTTTTCTCTTTGTAAAAATAACATCTGAAAAAGAAATATCAGTGCATAGCAGATTTACAACACCCCCCCTCGACCCCCGCCCACCCACCATCACCCACCCTCACCCACCCCCCACCAAAAACCCCATCATATCTAATCCTTAGTGTTCAACGGGCTCTTCCGTCATTTTCCTGCCTCTCCCTCGTCTTTCCCGTCTGTAACACCCCCCGATTCACCGCCTCCGCTCACGCATTCACTCATCCAGCATCTGTGGAGATCTGCCCCTCTGTGAGGTCGTCAGGAACCCACTCAGAGCCGCTTCCCTCGGCCTAAACCTCCAGATGATCCACGGGCTCCTTTACGTACAGCCCTCACAGAGGCACAGTCGGGAGTCCCTAAACCAGAGCGGTACAGTACAGGACAGGCCACAGTGCTAATGTGTTACAGCCACCAGGTGTGTTCTGCCATATTACTGGATGAGCGATAAACAGTTGTACGGTCCAGTGGCGTATTTCGGTGCTTTTTGAGGTCTATTATTACAGCATCTGTGATGATAATCATATATTTGCAGTAAATATTAACATGGCGACGCTTCAAAAGCAGGGCTGGACGATACGGAAAAATATATCACAATACTATTTTTTTTGTTTATAATTTAATAATAATTTTTAAAAAATCTATCCGGATACTTGTTATGCAACATTTGCTGAACTCCATCCAAATAAACAGGGTTCATTATTAGTTATTTGCAATAAAATTTGATCCGTTTTCTTTAAGCACTGTAAATATCCATTATACGCCTCGAAAGCAAAAACCTTGTATCTCCAAAATGGTCATTTTACAGGTGATGGAAAAAAAAACGTTTGACTTTCAATGGAAGTCAATAGAAAACTATTTTATTCCAGGTTATTATTATTATTTTGGAGCATTTCTATTGGTCCGTTCATCATGAGAAATTCTTATATAATATAAAGAACAACTGCAGATTCATTATTATGAAGAAAAGTGGAAACTGTAAAAAAAAATTAGGATACAAGGCTTTTGCTCTTTAGAGGTGATAAGTGCTGTGTTGGAAAATGAATTTGACTGAATAAATTTGTACTCAATAATATTACTTATGATTCCATTTACAGTTTGTATCCATAAAAAATAAATTTCATGATATTTATGGTCACACATCATCCAGACCTGCCTTTATGCAAATGTAGTTGATGAACCTAAAAACAAAAACTAAAAAACTAAAAATAAAAAATCAACTGTGCCATGTGCAAAAGTTTGGACACCCCCCCAGCTTGCCCAGCCAGGGAATCGAACCCCAGTCTGCCACAAGCAAACCTCTTCAGAGCTTGACTTTCCAAACCTTCTGCTACCACTCAACAACCAGGGGCTCCTCTAAGCAGCTCAGCTGCTGAGGACCTGAAAGTGAAGATGCTACAAGGCAGCAAAGGCTACATGTCATTTAAGCAGGGGGGGCACAAACTTTAGCAAACTGTAAATACACTATATGGACAAAAGTATTGTTGATCTGCTGCAGAGAGTCCTATTCTATTGGCAGTACTTCTCTACAGCGACTAAACAAGCTGTGTGCACATCAGCAATGGGTGCAAGCTAAAGTAGCTGAATGTGTTTATCAATAGGGGTGTCCACAAATATGTGGACGTACAGTACAGTGCATGTGTCTGTGCCATAGACCGGTTCACTGGTGGCTATTAGGCTTAGGCTTTTAACCCTTTCAGCACAGCTTAGTGTTTCCTTTTGTTCTGACCCTCAAACAGCTTCCTAATGACCCAGTGAGCTGAATCAGGCCTGCCGTAGGAGGTGCAGCGCTGCAGCCCTCTACGATCCACAGTGTGAGTCTTTTTCCATATTGCTAGTGTTGCGCTATCTAATGAGGTGGAATGCTGAGCGGCGATAGTGCTTTGTCATTGTGGAGATGTAGCTGAAACGCAGGGAAAGGAATAACAACCCTTCCTGTCCAACAATTCACAGCCTGGGTGAGTGTGTGTGTGTGTGTGTGTGGGGGGGGGATTCAGACAATGCCTTTAAAAAAAATACACAGCACACGATTTAGGGGTAAAAGGTACAGGAGGAAGAGACGAGGCAATTTGACCAAACACGAAAGACCCAGACAAGCGATAAACATCCTGAAACTGATGGAGCTGAGCCCCCCACGCCCACCCCACCCCACCCAGATGGAAGAGTGACCATCTTGGCTGCTCGGCTGTGGATGATGTATGGTGCTCTTTAGCGGGAGCTCGGCAGAAACGCTGATGGTTTCCCCTGCGTAAACATGGGCTTTAAAGCATGAAGCCTGGCTGAGTGAGATGAGGGTCTGGTAGCTGTTGCATAGTGAGGAATGACAGTAGCTACGTTTCCATCAGTTTTCTGTACAAAATACAAAGTGATAGAATGAAAATGTGAAGGAGGAAAGTCAGATTTCTGCTGCCCAGCAGCTCGCTTTCATCAAAGCAATATAAAATGAGGTTGTTTAAGTTTTGCTTTATCAATAAAAGTTATGTTAGAAACCTTCACTGACTTCTCCATTACATTCTAATAAGAATAAAATTTAAAAATCACTGAACTTTCTTTAACTATTATTTATTGTATTAAAATAAATAATAATAAAAAAGAATATTACATTATGTTTTATTATTATTTAAAAAACACAAATAAAAGCATATTTTCCTTTGTTTAAATTGTATCCTTTTTTGGTTGTTTAAAGTTGTATTTAATTATTTTGTTGTATTCATTTCATGCTGGTTTATTATTTTTATTTATTTATTTTACTGTATAATTCTATTTCTTGATTTTTTATTTTATTCAAGTTCTTGATTTATTTTTATTGTATAATTAAATTTTTTTGGTTTTGCTTTTGATTTATATTATTGTAGAATTGCATTTCTTGATTTTATTTGATTTATTTTATTGTATAATTACATTTCCTGGTTTATTTTTATTTAATGTATTGTATAATTACACATCTTATTTTTTTTATTATTTTATTGTATAATTACATTTCTTGTTTTTGTATTTGATTTTTTTTATGTTTCTTCCTCTTTTATGTTGATTGTTTTCCTTTTAATGTTTGTTTTTGCTCATTTAAATGTTGATTTTAGTTTAAATTATTTAAAGTTGATTAAATCATTTTTAATTTTGTTCTGTTAGGTTTATTGTAAATGCTCAACTACACTGAAAGCAGGGTCTCAGTAAATGTACAGAGCTGTTTGTGAACTAGGCTGAAGCTGTCTGTGTTTTTTGGCACATAGAAATCTGTCCTAGGACAATAAAATTATGAGTAAATGTTATTTTCCTATGTCAGAGTTTCACACGATTTCAGGAATCGACAAAAAGCTTATGCACTAAAGGTGAATGGGAGTTATGTCTTATTGCCATTTAGAGTTTCCAGAGCCTACATCCGCATCCAGCCATTTGAAGCAATAAAATAAATGGATGGAAACGTAGCTAATGATGTTAGTTGCATAAGTACATCGCTGGCTGACACAGCTTAACCCAGCTGGTCTTAGCGCTCACTGGCTTTTCACTGCTGCTGGTTACTGTCGGGACGCGCCCAATTTCTCGCCGTTGTTGGGGAAGTGACTCTGGGAGTTCAGCGTTCCCTCGTGATAAAAACTCTGCCTCAGCTGTGAGTCACTGATACAGCTGGCCGAGCCCAAGCAGAGCGTGAGGAAGAGGCCGCAGGAAGATAAACAACAGAAGCAGTGATGGGACTGGAAGAAACCTTAGAATAAACCTTGTGGTGGACTCGTGACCCCGTGACCTCACTTCCCCTGGCCAATCACGATGCTGCTGGCAGGGTTGTTGACAATGTCGTCGTACTGCGGCGGAGCCTCCTCCTCGATGCGTATGTCCATGTGGCCGACTGCCTCCTCATAAGAGGGGGGCAAGTCCGCACCGCTGCCACGTGCAGGTGTGATGTCAGCGCCCGGGAAGGCGGGGCTACTGTGGCCGCTGATTTCTGAATGAGGGCTGAGGTCATGCTGGTAGTCTCGCCCCCACTGGTCCATAGACACCACGGCGAGGGAGGGGTCTCTCAGGGGTCGGCCAATAGAGGGGCTGCGCTGGGACCTCTTGCGTTGGTGACACTTCCACACTGTGATAGAAATGGCAGCGATGAGGACAACCACCAGCAGCAAGGGCAGGATCAGGTAGAGGGTTTTGGCTCCGCCCGCGATGGACTCCAGTCCGCCTGGTCTGGGGCTGCTCTCACGCTGGTACTCCTCCCAGAACCGCTTCTGCAGCCAATCAAAATGCAGGACAGAGGGATCAGATGAGCATATGGGTTACGTTCATATTGTTATCCGACTTTCTGCCTGGAATAAATGCTGGGCTGTACTGATGAGGTTCAGTATCTGAAGTTTGCATTAAAAATGTTTCCTAAGAAAAAATCTGAAATTTTTATGATTTATATTATATTTATTACTATTATTTTCCATGTATTATATTCATTTATGATTAATATTCTATTGTAAGGCTAAAACGGCTAACTAAACAAAATAAAAAATTCAGCCTAAAGAATTTTATTATTTTTTACTTTACACAAAATTATTCCTTAAAATTCTTTATTTAATTTTTTTAAAAGCTTGTTTTCCCTCAATTAAAAAAAAGGCTCTGTTGTTTCTGATAAGATGTTAAATCCATCATCAAAGGCTATGTTACAAAGGACTACATAAGAAAACAACAAGAAGTTTCTTAAGTAAAGCTGCACAATATAGCTTATATATTAATGTTATTAATATATAATTAATTAAATGCTATAAATCTTTGCTGTCTAATCTAACAGGAAAACCAGCCCCATTGTTCTGATTTCCCATGATGTGTCTACAGATTATATCTGCCTAATATTGTTTATTTTACTCCAATCTTGAATAGACAGAGTGCATAATTCATATCAGGACATGTTGGCATTAATTTCCAGGGGAAATCCCTATATTTTTTTTACACCTCAATGTATATCACTGAATAAAAAAAATATATATTGCAAGTCAGTTTTGTTTGCAGTATCATCCAGCCCTAATTGAGACTTTAAGGGATATTTAGTTAAGAGATATAATTAATTTACTTAAAAAAATGTACTTTAAAATGTATATATTGTTTGAGAACTAAATTTAAGAACATTTAGCCTCTCTCACCCAATGTTCAATGTTCTTAAAACCAGTGTGAGGCTGTTATTAACTAATATGTTTATCTTTTTAAGAATACCAAAAAAATATCTTTCTTAAGTAAAAAAAAAGAAAAATCATACAATTCTTAAAATTTTGAAGAATATAATTTTTCTTAACTTGTTTCTTAAGCATGAAGTTAAGACAAAAAAAGCAAGCCAAGAAGAAAGCCCACTTTTTTAACAGAAATATTTTCTAAGCCTTTTATTGATGGATCCCACAGTCAAAAGTTTGTTAAACTTTTTGGAAATCCCACAAAATGTCTTTCTTAGGTGAAAACTTACGAAGAAAAAACATAAAATTCTTAACAAGATTTTTAAAGAATATAAAAAAACAAATCTAAGTACAATTTCTTTAAGAAACATTTGGAAATCCGACTCCTAAACTTTTTTTTGTAATTTACCCGCCTGTCTTTGTGCTCCGAGATCAGCCGCAAATCTGAAAAAAGCCTAAAGCCTGGGATGTGAACGCAGACCACAGCTACAGTGACTGCATCCAGGTATTTCAGGAGCTCAGGTACTGGGTTTACAGAAGAACATCTGCCACACCTAACTCTGCTATAGTCAAGTCCTTGCATGCTGGAGAGACATTTGTTTAGTGAAGGGAGAAAGGATGAATCCAGCAAGCCTGTGTACACAACACTCATGTTCCCATGTACAGAACACATGTCCATATTCTCAGCTGTGTAACTGCGAGTGTAACTTTAGACCTCTTGTGTAACTGCGCTGTGTAATATTAGATCGTCCCTCTATTCTGTACATGACCTCAATGCCCTTAAACAAGAGCTCCTACATTCTTGAGCGTAATGTCATGTTTCTTTTCACAGAACAGAAGAACCACAGTCGGTAAACACTCAGTCCTTCTGGGCGGAAATTAAGCTGGCCTGTTTGTAAAGCTGGACATGGGAACAAGGTGTATTATTCCCTGCATTGTTTTTAGTTCAATGGTCAGAACCCTGAGGAACCTCCACAGAGCAGGCTGTAGTATTTGGATGGGGGGGTCATTCTCAGCACTGCAGGGACACTGACTGACACCGACTTGGCTCTAGCTGTCTGCTCAATGCTGGGTGCTGCTGCTGCCTGCCTACCCTCTAGTCCAGACTCTCCCGCTGTGTAACTCCCCCCTTTGTTTTTCCGTCCTTTCTGTTTCAATTCAATCTCTTTCTTTCCTCATGTACTGACATGACCTGTTCTTACTGTTCTGTCCCAGTACTGCCCGACCCAGCTCTCCGCCACCCTGCTGCCTGCTACGATACTGTACTGCTTTGGATCCTCGCATTGATGCATTCACACAACTCTAGATACTGCACAGCTGTGCATATGACTGTTTCACCAGCCTGGACTTTCACATTACTACACTCACTCACAACCTGCTCTCACATTAGCCATAGTCACATTACCTACCATATCCCAGTTTTTTGTCCAGTTATTCTTGTTTTTCTGTAATCTGTTGTGCTATCAGGTGTCGGAGGATCCCCTCAAAAGGGGGGAATGGGTTCCCCTTTTGGGTCTTGGTTATTTTCAAGGTTTCTTCCTTTTAGTGTGAAGGAGTTTTTCTAAAAACTTACTCAAAAGAGGTTTGGACCCGGATCTCTGAAGCTGAGAAAAGCGCTATAGAAACAAATCTGAATTTAATTTGCTGAATTGCTATCTGGGATCAGTATAGGCCCCAAAAACACTGACCAGTCTAACCTCTAATTTTAGAGATATGAGGTTTATTTGTGACAGTAATGGTATTCATATATATCAATATACTATATATATTTTTCAATATATAGGAAAATTCAGTTTTCCATGAATTGGACCCTGAGAAAGTTGGTTTAGCACCCTTAAAATATCTAGGAGCTGTCAGCAAACTCAGGCTTCTACTGTTCACAATAACCCAATAATAACTCAGCGTGCAGTTTTTTTTATGTAGCTATGGTGTAATAAGCCTTTAATATGTATTTTTCTCACCAAGGCCAATTTGCTTTGCTGCATGCCAAACTAAGCCAGGCTCAAGATTATGAGCTTAAACTGGGGAGCCATTCTTTAACCCAGAATGAATCAGAATCACAACCAAGTCTCTGAGGAGAGCTCTGAGGGAGGTGACCACACTTCCTCCTGATAACGCACATCCTGCTCGCAGGAAATTCCACCATACAGCACAGGCGAGGGAGGGGGGGATTGTGTACTTGCAGCGACTTGTCCTCACCGTTTTCTCGTTGTTTTCGAAAGCCTCCCTGGCCTCCTCGTAGTTGCACACCTCCTCCCTGCACTCCCTCTGGATGTTGCCGTTCTTCATCTCCTCCAGGAAGAAGTTCGCTCTCGGGAGCCTCCTCAGCACGGCGTGGGCCGTGTCCGCCGGCAGGAATACTGCGGAAAGAGGGAGCACCCGAAAAGCAGGCGTGTTTAGAATGGCAATGACGGCGATGTAAACAGATTCACATGGATTGAAATGCACCTCCTCAATGATCGGCTGTTAATCTGCATGATGGTCCCCTGCTGCTCTGTCCTACAGCGAGACACACAAGCTGGTGGACACATGTTTTTTTTTTATCTATTTCAAGGTCACAAAATGTCCAAAAGCGTACTCTAGAAACTCCCAGATACTCTTCCAGAGATTTGTTGCCATTCAAAAAATTTATATTTATCATTTGGTCTATTAAAACTTTATTAAAGCGTCCACAATGTCGTCACGGACAAAAACCTTGCATCTCCATTTTTTCCATATTTAATTTTTTTACATAATGTGACTCACTAAGTTCATTTCCCAACCTGTCTTGATCCCTTACAATCAAGCCGCCTATTTGTTTTAATGACTGTGCCTTTAAGACTGAAATATGTAAATCATCTTTGTTCTGATTGGCTGCACTGTTTTTACATGTAATTAGAAAAAACAAGTGTGAAACACTATGGATATCCACTGCATGTCCAAATGTTTGTGGACACCCCTTCTAATGAATGCATTCAGCTACCTTAAGTTGCACCCATTGCTGACACAGATGTGCAAATGCCTGGAGAGAAGTACTGCCAATAGAATAGGACTCTCTGGAGCAGATTAACATTGATGAGCCTATTGACACCATGCTGCCTAATAATGCCAGGCGTGGGCTAGTAGAGGGGTATAAAGCCCCCCAGCATTGAGCTGTGGAGCAGTGGAAGAACTGTGTTCTCTGGAATGATGATGGTGGAGCTCCATCCAGTACGTTTGGGATGGGATGAGTTGGGGATGATGGAGGTGGGATGGTGATTATCATCCAACATCCTGACTTCACGAACACTCTTGTCGTGAATGCAAACAATCAAATCCTCACTGCAATGCTCCTCCAAAACCTAGCAGAAAGCCTTCTTCCCTGGACAGTAGAGACAGTTACTCCAACAACAAAAGCAGGAGAAACTTTTTTTAATACCTTTGATTTTAAAAGAAACGGTGAATGAGCTGGTGTCCCAATACTTTTGTCAATTTATTATATATAAATGTATTGGATTTTGTGACCTTACACACATATTTAGAAAAGGTGTAAACCCCCTGTGCACCTAAAACACGCACTATTAGAGGCAATAACGGACGCAGAGGGCAGGGCGAGACACATGCCCACAATGTGAATTCCTCTACGACACAAAAGCTCCTTTGACACGGACCCATCTTCCCTGGTAAAAGAGCGGCACCAGGGCCAGTCTGTGTTTAAGGACAAAAAGACAGAGAAGCCTACTGTTCCTCTGCCCTGAGAAGCGAGCACACTCTCTCTCCCACATACACACACACACACACACACATACACTTTCATACACATATGCACACACACTATGATTCAAGACCTGCAAGGAATCTGATTAGACAGATTACACTTCAAAAGGGTGTAATTACAGAGTAAGCTCTTCTGCTGACGAGCAACATCACTCATTTTATTATATAAGGTTATACATATTTATTAACATATTTTTATCTTATTTTATTAGTAAATATTTAATTTAAACATAATTTAATTATTGTAAATGCGATTGGACAGTCATCAGAGCAGACCACTGCTAGCTGTACTGTGCACGACTGTATTTGACCAAAAAAAAAAAACCAAACACTTGGATTTGATCTGAACAGTATTTGTGAATCATTCAGAACTGGACTCTAATTAAGAGCTGGGAGTTTGTGTGAAGTTACGGTTCTTGTGATGAATTATGTCCTTAAAAAAACTTACTTTACTTTACTTTAGATATACTGTAAACAACTGCATGCTTCATCAAGTTTCATCAGTTTTACAGGTAGACACTTTCACTGACCACTGACTTTATGTTTATCTGGGTTTATTCTAATGTTATATAGAGTTAATTACAGGTAGACACTCTCACTGACCACTGACTTTATGTTTATTTGGGTTTATTCTAATGTTATATAGAGTTAATTACAGGTAGACACTCTCACTGACCACTGACTTTATGTTTATTTGGGTTTATTCTAATGTTATACAGAGTTAATTACAGGTAGACACTCTCACTGACCACTGACATTGTTTTACAAAGAAAAAATGCATGTTTCATTAAATAAATATATAAATAATATATATCTATAAATATATTTATCTACTTTTTAAAAATATTTTCTGCTGATAATGATTTACTCAGCTATGCCTTGTAATATATGTATATATTAAATAACATTTTATTCAGTTTAATTGAATTTAGTGCGCTCTACAGCTACAGCTGGGCAATATGACGATATTTTGTCGTATCGTGATAAATTCCGTTATAGTGATTCACAATATTCTTCTCTAATCATATGGAGGAGACTGTTATTACTGCTTAATAAACACTGATCAGCTGCAGGGTTCATTACTAACAGTGTAATTAGACTGAAGATGAAGAGCAGCAGATGTTGAGTATTAATCACTGTATTCAGTACAGGAGAGGATCTGAGTAGTAGTTTATAAGTATCTGATACTGATGTATTTAGTCTGTGATTACAGTATCGAGATAAATACTCTTTAAATATCGTGATATAATATTTCTACCATATCGCCCAGCCCTGCTCTACACCTGATTACTGACAGTGTTACATGTAAAAAAGCCTTAAAGGTCCAGTGAAATATTTCACAATTGCGACTCTATTACTCATGCAGTGGTCAGATGGGTGGTTTAATGCCATGATCTCATCATCATCATCATCATCATCATCCTCATCAGCAGCAGCAGCAGCTCAGACTGGGTTACAAAGGACATTCTGGTCCCATTACAAACCAGTGGCCGCCCAACTGCACACAACCAGTACCTTATATTTATACCCACCAGCTCCCATGATTCCTGCAGCTTTGTCCACTTCTGACAGACCCTGGAGAGGACAGAGAACCCAACACTGTCAGATCCCACCATCACAGTGATGCTCCAGCTCTCAGCTCTCACACAATTACAGGTTCTAGACACTACAGGAGAACCCACACCCTAAAGTAAGCGACTCCTCGACTGTTCTAGGCAGAATTACAGCATATATCATCTTTACTGCCCGTAAAAGCAGGGAGATAAAGCCGGGGAGTGTGCTGGAGGGCTGCTAGCTCAGAGCTACCGGATCAGCGAGCAGCTGAGATTCCCAGGCTGAGCCTCCAGCGCTGCTCCCGCACCATTTACACCCCGAACGGCTCCAACACACGCCCCGGCTCCACCTCACTAACACCGGCCATGTGTTTACATGTGCTCCGCGTGGAAGCAGCTTCTCGAAACGTGTCAAATGTCCTAAAAAAGGCAGAAATGTGTGTGTTTACCTGCTCGCTCCCCAAACTGCGCCCCAGTGGGTTTTCGCCTGGATGTGACACTGCGCATGCGCACACATGCGCTGTTGCTCCACACAGACATGCTGAGGAGGGGAGCAGTGATGGAGGAGAATCTGGGAGAAGATGGAAATCGCAGTGTTTCCCCCAGTTTACAGCTTCTGTGTTTGTGGATTTATAATATCGATTATTTTATTAATTTATACAGTGCTATTCAAAAGTTTGGGCACCCCTGGTCAAACTACAGGTATTGTTGATGTTGCTGTAAGAGTAAAAACGTCCTTAGAGAGACACACCTTTCCACAATTTAGACACAATGTCTGTTCATGTGCTTAATTTAACATATTGCAAATAAATATATGGATGAATAAATGGAAATGGTGTCAAAAAGGTGCACCCTTTAAAATGATTTACTTACTAGAGTTCACTTACTAACACATATACATATTCATGTCCTTTGTCACTAAAATAATAACTAAATACAAATAGAATACTATTATAAATTTATTATATATAATATGATGAAATAAAAAGTAGTGTTTTTTGTGTTTTCTTACAAGTAGACACTCTCACTGACCGCTGACTTTATGTGTATTAGGGTTTATTCTAATGTTATATAGAGTTAATTACAGGTAGACTCTCTCACTGACCGCTGACTTTATGTTTATTTGGGTTTATTCTAATGTTATATAGAGTTAATTACAGGTAGACACTCCCACTGACCACTGACTTTATGTTTATTTGGGTTTATTCTAATGTTATATAGAGTTAATTACAGGTAGACACTCTCATTGACCGCTGACTTTATGTTTATTTGGGTTTATTCTAATGTTATATAGAGTTAATTACAGGTAGACACTCTCACTGACCGCTGACTTTATGTTTATTTGGGTTTATTCTAATGTTATATAGAGTTAATTACAGGTAGACACTCCCACTGACCACTGACTTTATGTTTATTTGGGTTTATTCTAATGTTATATAGAGTTAATTACAGGTAGACACTCTCATTGACCACTGACTTTATGTTTATTTGGGTTTATTCTAATGTTATATAGAGTTAATTACAGGTAGACACTCCCACTGACCACTGACTTTATGTTTATTTGGGTTTATTCTAATGTTATATAGAGTTAATTACAGGTAGACACTCTCATTGACCACTGACTTTATGTTTATTTGGGTTTATTCTAATGTTATATAGAGTTAATTACAGGTAGACACTCTCATTGACCGCTGACTTTATGTTTATTTGGGTTTATTCTAATGTTATATAGAGTTAATTACAGGTAGACACTCTCACTGACCGCTGACTTTATGTTTATTTGGGTTTATTCTAATGTTATATAGAGTTAATTACAGGTAGACGCTCTCACTGACCACTGACTTTATGTTTATTTGGGTTTATTCTAATGTTATATAGAGTTAATTACAGGTAGACGCTCTCACTGACCGCTGACTTTATGTTTATTTGGGTTTATTCTAATGTTATATAGAGTTAATTACAGGTAGACGCTCTCACTGACCACTGACTTTATGTTTATTTGGGTTGATTCTAATGTTATATAGAGTTAATTACAGGTAGACACTCTCACTGGTCACTGACTTTATGTTTATTTGGGTTTATTTTAATGTTATATAGAGTTAATTACAGGTAGACACTCTCACTGGTCACTGACTTTATGTTTATTTGGGTTGATTCTAATGTTATATAGAGTTAATTACAGGTAGACACTCTCACTGGTCACTGACTATGTTTATTTGGGTTTATTCTAATGTTATATAGAGTTAATTACAGGTAGACACTCTCACTGACCACTGACTTTATGTGTATTTGGGTTTATTCTAATGTTATATAGAGTTAATTACAGGTAGACACTCTCACTGACCACTGACTTTATGTGTATTTGGGTTTATTCTAATGTTATATAGAGTTAATTACAGGTAGACACTCTCACTGACCACTGACTTTATGTGTATTTGGGTTTATTCTAATGTTATATAGAGTTAATTACAGGTAGACACTCTCACTGAACACTGACTTTATATTTATTTGGGTGTATTCTAATGTTATATAGAGTTAATTACAGGTAGACACTCTCACTGACCACTGACTTTATGTGTATTTGGGTTTATTCTAATGTTATATAGAGCTAATTACAGTTTTTAAAGTTTCTCCTGGACGCCCCCCAGTCCAGCCAGCACAGCGTGGAGGATGTGTTCACCTCCATCAGCAGCAGCAGCAGCAGCAGCTCACCTGATTTACCATCATTAAGCCCTGATTTACCACCAAACCAGGTGTTGATCTGAGGAGAACTCTAAATAACACTAGACTCCATGAGGAGAACTTTGGAGATGTTCTAATGATGAACACAGTGATGGAGAACCTCCACCACTTTCTGTAGGAGTGTTATTATTATTAGTGATTATTCTAATATCAGTGATTTACTAAGCAGATTTTAGCTCTGATTATCACAGATAACTAAAACCTTTGCGGGGTAGCCTGCTGTCGATTAGTCTTACAAGCACAGTATTAAAACCCACACAAATGTCATAGATGGACTGGAGGGTGTGTGTGTGTGTGTGTGTGTGTGGGGGGGGGGGGGTATAAAATGTAAGAAATTACAAGATATGGGCCTTTTAATGACATTTCCAGTATATCCAGATCTTTAATCTTGAGGTTTGGGTGTTCGGTGGTTGTTGGTTTGTTAATGCGGACAAAAGTTCGGTTGATATTCAGACCCCAGTGTATGTGTGTGTGTGTGTGTGTGTGTGTGTGTGTGTGTGTGTGTGTGGATCTGCAGACAGGCTCTTCTCCAGATCAGAGCGTGGTGTGTTGGAGGCTGGCCTAACACTCACTAGCATATTTTTGCCCCACAGAGCTTTTCTCCCTGATTGGAATCAGTTTCCATCCAGTGCAGCTGCAGAAAGACTTTGCCAGAGGACACATTCGACCCCATGTCCCGCAACACTGCGCACACACACACTCTGCGACTCAGCCTATATCACACACAGCATTAGTAATGTGCAGACAGACTGGCGTACATCATACAGTCATGTGAGAAAATGAGGACACCCCATGAAACCAATGGTCGTCTGCACGTCTGATCTTCAGAACTGGAGGTAATATAACTGAACACACACAACCGAAGAGTCTGCAGATGGTGCCTAAAGACGTCTGATTTCACCGTTGAGTTTGGTGAAGTGGCTGCAGGTCAGATAATCTTCTTATGACTTTTCCATTAGAATTTTATATTTGCATGCAACACCAGTCTCACGAGATTCTCAGCAGATTCTTGGAGGGGGGGGATTTGAGTCTTATCAGATAATATATATTATATAAAATATCTCTATTTACCTTCTCAGAGTAAATGGCCACCCAGCCCGACCTGCTGGAAGACTGCCCGCTGAGGTCCCCTCTACCT